>NC_134358.1:221979627-222279627 GCF_048569485.1 Anomaloglossus baeobatrachus | reverse complement strand
TAGAGGGATTTCAGGGTGCTGTGGGTGAGAGCCAAGTGTCAGCGTCATTATCCTGTACCCCGAGTGTCAGTGTCATTATCCCTTACCCCATACCTCCCAACCGTCCCGGATACAGCGGGACTTTCACGCTTTACGTTGTTTGTCCCGTTGCCACGATCGGGACGGCCGGCTCCCGGGCTCCGCCCACCCACTCTCTCTCCGCCTCCCTGCTTTTCCCTCCTACCATCCCAGTAGACGTGGCATAACAGAGAGGAGCGCTGCCTGTGCTGCTGCTGGTACAGTAAAATCTCCCCAGCGCTGATTTCCCTCCCTCCCCCCCCCCTCACCCCCAGCCGGAGCCTCTCTGTGCGGTCGGCCGGCCGCCTGTCTGTGCGGTCGGCCGGCCGCCTTTCTGTGCGGGCGCCCCCCGGCCGCCTGTCTGTGCGGGCGCCCCCCGGCCGCCTGTCTGTGCGGGCGCCCCCCGGCCGCCTGTCTGTGCGGGCGCCCCCCGGCCGCCTGTCTGTGCGGGCGCCCCCCGGCCGCCTGTCTGTGCGGGCGCCCCCCTGCCGCCTGTCTGTGCGGGCGCCCCCCTGCCGCCTGTCTGTGAAGGCGACCGGCCACCTCACTGTGTGGGCGACCGGCCGCCTCACTGTGGCTCCCTGCGTGTCCATGCTGGAGGCCCGCCGGCTGCCTGCGTGTCCATGCTGGAGGCCCGCCGGCTGCCTGCGTGTCCATGCTGGAGGCCCGCCGGCTGCCTGCGTGTCCATGCTGGAGGCCCGCCGGCTGCCTGCGTGTCCATGCTGAATGGGTGTGGATGGGGAGTGGATATGGGCGTGACTGTGAAATGGGTGTGGTTAGGGGGCGTGGCCTAAAAATTTGCCGCGGCGCGCATAGCGCGCCGCAAACTTTGTCCTTCTTTTCCTTCTTTAAAAGTTGGGAGGTATGCCTTACCCCAAGTGTCTGTGTATGTGGAGGGGGGGCCCAGGTCTAAACTTTGCACCGGGGCCCATCCAACTCTAGTTACGCCACTGTATATATGTATATGCTATACATCGGTATGTATATACTATATATGTATAGAATCCAAGAAAGGAGAGCACTCCAGAATCCAAGTCCATAAATGGGTCATTCCGTGTCAAGTGGACCAGTTTTAAAAATCGTCCCCACTCGACGTTCTCAGATTTTGCTGAAAATTTATAAGGATGTACATGTATGTTTGAAAAGAGGTTCTGTAAATTTTTAGGGCCAGATCTCAAATATGTTGGGCACTGTTGACCTTTCACTGGAGGCCCCCACCAAGCCTGCGGCTTCAGCTAAGAGGATTTTGCAAACTTTGGCACATAACCATTAGAGTTCTATACTGGCCATGATGCTGAAATTTGGCATACTAGCTCAACTTTTGCTGCTAAACGCGATAAAATTATTACCGGCTATGACAAAACAATATTTCGGCCGCAATTTTGTGTCAAAGTAGCTTGTAAAACGCCTCGCATAAAATTTATGCCAAACTTTGCCCATATATAACTCAAGACCAAAAACCAATAGGAACTGGTGCTTTACCCTGTACACCAAACATCTTCATGACTTTGCATTGCTGCAATATCACGGTCAAAGCATATGTATTTGTGGAAATATTCACACCCACATATGATGAAAAACTTAAACAAACCGAATTTTACCTATTTTTAGGTCAAATTTCCCAAAAAGGGTACCCCTAAAATATATTAATTCTGTTATCATTTGAAAGAGCACATTTTTTTCTACAAGGATCATTGGGTTTTTTTTTGGAGTCTCTCCATTTAAGAAAAGAAAAATGCCACTGAACATGGTGTTATTTATTAATACGCAATGAATGCTAACGGCACTACTCAAACCCTTGCGTTGGTCCATGGTGGTTATACCACAACCAATTCCCTAAGAATTGGTCTCATAATCCTATTAAGAATTGTAATAATGCTGTCTTTCGAGAATTCGCAGCCCCATCGCCTAGGAGCCATGGCCGATAGCCGTGCAAGGCAAGTCGCGGGTGGTCTCTTTATCGCAGGTTCCAAAGCCTGAGGGTGGGTGTCTTTGCCTAGGATCCCAAGCCTAATATTGGGTATCTTTTGTTGGTTCCCAAGCCATAATGTTCAGTCTAAGTAAGTGGTCTGGAATTGTTGCTCAATTGGTCTCAATGTGGAGTGGGTAAGCGAAATTTCCTTTTTTCATGTATATAATGTATATGCTATAGACTGGTATGTATATACTATATATGTATATAATGCAAAATGCTATTCACATGGAATATAAAATAAACAGCAATCCTTTTGGTCTTCTGTGATATTATTAAACCTTCTTTTCTGCCATTCCTTCATATCTGTTATCCTAAATTAACTCTGTACCAGTTCCTATAGCTTCTTACTGTCGAGAGCTCCCACATCCATTGCATTGAGAACAGTTGATTGTTACCAGCACGCAGTACAATTCCAATGTAAAATGTGCCATTTAACAAATCCAGTAATACTATCTATTTATTTTTACTTTATTTTAGGAAATGGCAAAAATCTTAAACCATCCCCGGGTGTATGCGTTTCTGCACATCCCAGTGCAATCTGGCTCAGACAGCGTGCTTATGGACATGAAGAGAGAATACTGCGTAGCAGACTTCAAAAGAGTGGTGGATTTTTTGAAAGCGAGGTATGTTTACTTGTGTGCTGAGCGAGATTAGCAGCGCTTTCTTCCACGACATCTGAAGGGTAACTTATTCCTATCACTGCAGAAAAAAAAATGAAATGAATCTTCAAGGTTCTTAAATTCCTTGGAACAAAGCATTTATGCGTCTTTTCACATTCTACTGAACGACTTTCATCCCTGGGAGATATACGTTTTACTGCTCTGAAGATTTTCATTTTTCCAGCTTGTGCAGGTTTATAGGCTATGAGTTAGACCTCTAAAGTGGCAGAATTGAAAGGGTTAAAAAAAAAAAAAAAAAAAGAAAGCAAAAAAAATGACAGCTTCTGCCTGCCTCTGGTGACACAAAGCACAGCGCTTTCCCCGATACTGGAGAGGTGACAGACATGGTCATGTATGAGACGTGTCACTTTGTGCACTGTCATGTCTCGGTGCTGATATCGGCAGCACTTGTTCATGCATGTCACAGCGAAGCATGTCTCAGCACAGACTGAAACCATTTTCTCTATATTATACACCATTTTTAGTGAACCCTAATGTATCTGTGTATTATTATTAGGTATGATCTACTAAAAAGCCTCAATGATTTGGGTTAGCTAGGCAATATCATTTGGCAAACCATAAAATGTGTCCCTCAATCTGAATTTTCCAGCTAGACATTAGAGGTTTCTTATAGTGCATATTTCAAAAATCCCCTTAGCTAGTTATACATGGTTTAAATACTTCAGCACCTTGTGACAAATTAGACGAGAATTACACCTTGTATGAGAAATTTTCACTTTTTAGCAATTTTTTGCTACTGACATTTTCAGAAGTAGTTTCTAACATTCTCCTGAAATATGTAAGATAGAGATCTTACTGTGACAGCAGTCTTAAGGCTATGTGCGCACTAGAGCTTTTTACCTGCGGATTTACCCGCGGATTTGCCCCGGAAATTTCTTGAGAAATGTCTGCAATCTTTGTGCAGACATTTCCCATGAAATTCAATGAGAAAAAAAAATAGCTGTGCGCACTGTGCGGATTTTTCTCAAGAAAATTTCTTGAGAAAATTTTCTCGAGAAACTTTCTTGAGAAAATGTGCATGTCCATTAATTTCCGCAGGTACCTGCGGTATTCCGGGGGTATTCCGCAGGTAGCAATGATGTGCGGTATACCACCGGAATAGCCGCGAATTACCTGCGGGAATGCTCATCGCTGCCTGCGGTTTTGCAGGAAGCGATGTCATTATGCCAGGAAGAGGAGGCGGAGCAGAGTAAACACACGTCACACTCCCTGGACGCCGCACAGAAGCACTTCCGTGCGACCTCCAGGTGCCCGTGCAGTCTGTGTCCCGCTCCAGCCTCGCGGCTGCCTGCACTGCAGGGTGTCAGTGTCTGCCCGCAGTGTCAGCAGCCTGTCACGCTGCAGCGCAGGCAGACACTGACACAGGCAGACACTGACACTGCACTGCAGGGTGTCAGTGTCTGCCCGCAGTATCAGCAGCCTGTCACGCGGCAGCGCAGGCAGACACTGACACCCTGCAGTGCTGGGAGCCGCGGGGATGACGATCGCTGCTGTCAGGAGGTGAGATCATTACCTGCTGTGACGATCTCCTGCCTCCTGACGTCACTGCGGTCACTGCTGTCTATGCCCGTCTCGCGAGCGGCCCGAGACTGTCACTAGCGGTGACGTCACGGGCTCTCGCGATACTTCTGACAACGCGGCGGGCATAGAAGTCAGTGACAGCGCTGACATCAGCAGTGCAGGAGATTATCACAGAAGGTAATGATCTCATCTATGCTCCTGATGGCAGCGCTCGTCATCCCCTGCAGTGACCTGAGCTGACCTATTGATGTTAGCTCAGGTCACTGCATTGCTCTCCCAGCCAATGGGGAACATTCTGTTCTTCATTGACTGGGACAGTGACTATGGTATGGATCGCCGTGGGACACCCCCCCCCCTTATTGGATTACGCCGGACGTGGATTGATTGTTCTTTTCAATAAATTGGTTAAAGAGGCTATGTGGGGAGTGTTTTTTCAAATAAAACTTTTTTTGTTGTCTATTTTTTAATTATTACTGACTGGGTTGGTGATGTCGGGTATCTGATAGACGCCTGACCTCACCAACCCCAGGGCTTGATGCCAGGTGACATTACACATCTGGCATCAACCCCATATATTACCCCGTTTGCCAACGCACCAGGGCGCGGGATGAGCTGGGGCAAAGTGCCAGGATTGGCACGTCTAATGGATGCGCCACTTCTGGGGCGGCTGCGGCCTGCTATTTTTAGGCTGGGGAGTGTCCAATAACAGTGGACCTCCCTAGTCTGAGAATATCAGACCCCAGCTGTCCGCTTTACCTTGGCTGGTGATCCAATATGGGGGGGACCGCACGTTTTTTGTTTTAAATTATTTATATAATTTAAAATAACAGCGTGGGGTGTCCACTGTTTTGGATTATCAGCCAAGGTGAAGCTGCCAGCGGTGGTCTGCAGGCTGCAGCCGTCTGCTTTACCCTAGCTGGCTACAAAAAATGGGGGGAACCTCACGTCGTTTTTTTTTAATTATTTTTTTATTTTATGGCTAAATACAAGGCTAAGCACCCTTTAGTGCCACATGAAAGTCACTAAAGGGTGCCAGCTTAGAAAATGCAGGGAGGTGGAACATTATATAGGTTTTTCTCATCTATCTATCTATCTATCTATCTATCTATCTATCCCTCTATCTATCTATCTATCTATCTATCCATCTATCCCTCTATCTATCTATCCATCTATCCCTCTATCTATCTATCTATCTATCTATCTATCTATCCCTCTATCTATCTATCTCTCTATCTATCTATCTATTCATCTATTCATCTATCTATCTATCCCTCTATCTATCTATCGATCTATCTATCCCTCTATCTATCTATCTATTCATCTATTCATCTATCTATCTATCCCTCTATCTATCTATCTATTCATCTATCCATCTTTCCCTCTATCCATTATCTGTCTATCGATTATCTTTATTATTTATTGCAGGGACAAACCTGCGGCAAATCCGCGGCAAATCCGCGGCAAAACCGCATGCGGATTTGGTGCGGATTTTTTCCGCAGGTCCGGAAATCTTTCACTGGCAGAAGTTTCTCAAGAAATTTTCTTGAGAAACCTCACATTTCTAGTGCACACATAGCCTAAAACAGATTGTCTATAACTCGAGATGAGTGTACCTGAGGTTGGGTGTTCAGAATTCGGGCACTTTATGTATGAACACCACTCATGCGAGCCTCGCTGTGCTTCGGTACACTCAGTTCTCAGTCCAGTGCGAGCTGCTTGCAGTGTCTGAACGGCTCGCGCTGGGGGTAGCAACAGTGTTATCAGATGTGGTGTGCAGCCACCACCCCCAAAAAAAAAAAAATAGAAAAAGCCCACTCACCCGCCCCCAAAAGTGATCTTCTTATGGCTGGGAACCGCACTGCTATTCAGTGACTTCCATTGTGGTTCGGACGAAGTTCGAACCCATGGAATTACGGTTTGGCTGCAGGTGTCGAACTGAACTTCCACGGGTTTGCTTATCTCTATCTATAACCTCTATTTTGGATTTAAAGAGTAACCGTAATTAAGAAACTGCAATAAATTTTAGCAGAAAAATCTGCTTCTTTCTCTTTCTGGATTGATTATCCATTTTCAAAGGAGAGGAGAGGCAGTATGCCTCATGTCCCCCTTCTTCCTCCCCCTTCTCTTCTGCATAAAATCATATATACATACAGTATCTCACAGCGTTATTACCCCTTATACAGATTTTACCTGGGAATTGAGAATTTTGAAAATTAATGGTCCGTCCTGGAGGGGAAAGAAGCAGATTTCTCTTATGAGATGTCTTACAAAGTTGCTAATGTGTGTGTGTGTGCTAATGATTTATGAAAATGAAAATTCTGGTTACTCTTTAAAGGGCATTCTCAAGTTATTAAATTGGTGTAATTAGACAGCATGAAAATAAACAAGGTTGCATTTAATTTGCTTTTTCTATTTGTTGGCATTCTCCTACAGTGAGAGCTTTTATCTTACATATTGTACAGCTTGTTTCCAAGGAGCTTGACCACCAAAACCTCCTGGCTGAATGTGCACTTTGGTTACATCCCATGGGTTACATATAAGATTGTAGCCAGCTCTCTCCATCCCCATAGAACAATTAGATGCTCACATCCCCCACACTTCCTCTCAGTTCATGACTGAGCTAATTTCATCAGTCCTGCATAATCACAATCCCCCAATAATCTGCAGTTTCCAGAGCAGTTCTCCTAATCATGGCTCACACTTTCCTGAGTTGTTTTCTTGTTCAAATGCCTGTTATCTCTATATGTAAATATAGTGATGTTGCACTTCAGAACAATCACAGTATCAGAAGGAAACTGACCAGAGCTGTCTCTCAAGAAGGAATGTTTTCCCTCACAGCAACCACAAAGTAAAGAGACTGCAGAGCTATGAGCTGCTCAAGACACAATTTAAAGGCCCCGTCACACTAAGCAACATCGCTAGCAACATCGCTGGTAACGAACAACTTTTGTGACGTTGCTAGCGATGTTGCTGTGTGTGACATCCAGCAACAACCTGGCCCCTGCTGTGAGGTCGTTGGTTGTTGCTGAATGTCCTGGGCCATTTTTTAGTTGTTGCTGTCCTGCTGTGAAGCACAGATCGCTGTGTGTGACAGCGAGACAGCAACAACTAATGTGCAGGCAGCAGGAGCCGGCTTCTGCTGAGGCTGGTAACTAATGTAAACATCGGGTAACCAAGAAGCCCTGTCCTTGGTTACCCGATATTTACCTTTGATACCAGCCTCCTCCGCTCTCACTGCCTGTACTGCCGGCTCCTGCTCTGTGCACAGTTAGCTGCAGCACACATCAGGCAATTAACCCGATGTGTGCTGTAACTAGGAGAGCAAGGAGCCAGCGCTCAGTGTGCGCTGCTCCCTGCTCTGTGCACATTTAGCTGCACCACACATCGGGTTAATTAACCTGATGTGTGCTGTAACTAGGAGACTGGGGGCTGGTCACTGGTTGCTGGTGAGCTCACCAGCAACTCGTGTAGCCACGCTCCAGCGATCCCTGCCAGGTCAGGTTGCTGGTGGGATCGCTGGAGCGTCGCAGTGTGACAGCTCACCAGCAACCTCCTAGCAACTTACCAGCGATCCCTATCGTTGTTGGGATCGCTGGTAAGTTGCTTAGTGTGACTGGACCTTAAGAATACCTCTTTAAGATAAAATCATCTACTGTTTTTCTTATCTGCTTAAACATAGTCTGATGATAAAGCATGTTGGTAATCTAATTGGTAATCTCTACATTTATCCACTAGCTTGTAGAGTTTTATTTTTCGTTGTGTATTGATCATTATTTGGGAAGGATAATTTGTTAGAATGATATGTTAGCAGGGTGTAGGTGACCTTACTCTTAAGATAATTGTGCAGTCCCACTAGCTACTCAGCTAATTATGTGTAGTGGTCTTCTTAAGGTACCGTCACACTAAACAACTTACCAGCGATCCCAACATTGATACAACCTGGTAGGGATCGTTGGTAAGTTGCTAGGAGGTTGCTGGTGAGAGGTCAGACAGTCAGACGCTCTAGCGATCCCACCAGCAACCTGACCTGGCAGGGATCGCTGGAGCATCGCTACACGGGTTGCTGGTGAGCTGTCACCAGCAACCAGTGACCAGCCCCCAGCCAGCAGCGACGCACTGAAGCGATGCTGCGCTTGGTAACTAGGGTAAATATCGGGTAACCAACCCGATATTTACCTTAGTTACCAGCGCACGCAGCTACACGTGCAGAGAGTAGGGAGCAGCGCACACTGCTTAGCGCTGGCTCCCTGCTCTCCTAGCTACTGTACACATCGGGTTAATTACCCGATGTGTGCTGCAGCTACATGTGCACAGAGTAGGAGCCGCGCACACTGCTTAGCGCTGGCTCCCTGCTCTCCTAGCTACAGTACACATCGGGTTAATTAAAATTGAATAAATAAAAGAAGCAAATTTTATTACATTTCCTGGACACGAGTGCTGGATTTTTTTCTTTTTCCACATGCTCATAAGTATTCAGACACTCAAATTTAAGTCAGATGCTGTCCATTTCCTTGTGATCCTCCTTGAGATGGCTCTACTCATTCATTGGAGTCCAGCAGTGTTTATTTAAACTGATAGGCCTTGATTAGGAAAGGCACACACCTGTCTATATAAGACCTCACAGCTCACACTGCATGTCAGACCAAATGAGAATCATGAGGTCAAAGGAACTGCGCAAGGAGCTCAGAGACAGTATTGCACAGTACGGGATTGTATTTGATTTTTTTTTTTAGGTAAAGCATTTCCCTGTTTTAAAAAAATTATATTACCTCATAGAATAATTTGCGATCACGTGCTGTAATGTCTCCCTGGCCCAGAAGATGTGGTAGGATCAGACCATGCATCTGTACAGTCAGACACGGCCATTACACAGTATATAGCAAGGACTCATGTATAAGATTTTCTCAGCACAGGAACATTTTGTTTAAACACATCCAATTGTATAACTTATTAATATTCCAAGATCTATTGATTTAAATCAACTGTAAAATGAACATTGTTCTTAGAAAAACCCCTTTAATTCTTTTTTACGTTTTATTTAGTGTGTATTCAAATGGGTTCAAGGCAGAGTCTACATGAAAAATGCAATATGCACATACCCTTAACACTAGAACTACTGAGGTAGTCATTTTGACTACTTTGCACCATGTATTTCTATATAGGTGTCACGAGTCCAGTAGTTCTAGTGTTAAAACTCTTTATACATCTATGACAGTGTGGATTAGTTGTATGCCGAAACTCCAACTGTTGCAGCTGTAATGTAGACATTAAAATGTGGCTACATCAGGGCCCCATTTCCCATAAGGCCAATTTTTTAATATTATTTTGAAACTGACACATAAAATGCTGTTTACAAAATTTACATCCATATACATTAAGTAAATTGAGTGGTACATTTACGTTGCCCATCTCTACAACTTGCGCTGTTTTGCTCAGTCATGGGGAGCAGCGCTGCAGTTTTTTACTACAACGTATTGCATTGCTGTTCCCCCTGAAGACGTCCTAGATTCTGAGTAATAGACCCTGTGTGAGTGTGAGATGAAAGTGCAGCGCTAGCTCTCTGCTTCTCTCTCTGCCACTGCCGTAGCTTCTAACGGTGATGGAAGACCAGACCATGTAAGGGGGCGGAGTTAGTAGTAGTGCGTGATGAGGTGGAGGGATGGAGCAGAATTATGTACTTTGACATAGGGCATAGAAATGTGTAAATCCTGCCCTGGATTACATTGCCATCATATGAAACCATCCTAAAGTTTGCGATTAGCATATGATATTTTGAGAAGCTGTGAACAAAATCCATAAATGTGCGTTTTATATATATTTCATCCTTTTAGTAAAGTAGAGCCATGAAATAGGGAGGTAAGCATGATATAGGTTGGGTGTATGTATCATTTGTTGTATATACAGAGGCGTCCCAACACCCAACCTATCGGATGTAGCAGTCCATTATGAGACATGAGCTTATTTAGCACACTGAATGCAGCACAATATTTAGCGGTAAACTGCGGCTGTGTTATGACGACAGTTTCTGGTATGCTTTATTGTCGGTCTCATAAGTATAATGGCAGAGCACAAATATTAGATTTCATCTGACACCTCATCACTTAAAGGCATAGGGTGGGGTTCTTATAAGTTATTAGAGGCTTCACCTCTGGTGAATTATTGTTCTGCTCCTCCTCACTTATCAGCCATTATACAAATGATACCCTCTGTTTACTACAGCACATAATCTGTCAATGTACCTGCTTCTCATCTATCTCCCCCCCCCCCCCCCCCGCCTGTCAGCTTACTTATCCATGTGTTTACATATAGTGGTGCCAGGCTGTGAGCTAATCATTATAAAGATATCCAATGTGTAAATATCTGCTTTGTAGAGCAAAAAACCCCTATGATGTAAGGAGATTGTGGACACTGATGAATTATGCAGCCTCTGAGCTGAACACATTTGGCTAATATTATCTTTGGGAATTGAGACATGCACATAATTAGTAAACCAAAGGAACATAAAGAACGCTTAAGTCATAATGTAAAATGATAAATATGATGAATAATTAACATACATCCAGACAAAAAATGTGTTAAAAAGAAACATCCACAAACTGCTAAAATTTAGGAACCATCTTTTACTAGTAATGAGCGGACCTGTGGATGTTTGGATTTGCTGGGTTTGGCTGGACATTGAAAAAAAGTTCTATTCGGGACCCAAACTTGACCCCATACACCAAACCCCAGATAAGTCAATGGCGACCCCAACCTGTGTGCTATAAAATGCTCTTAGTAAGGGTTGAGGGGTTGCACTATGTAGGTAAGAGTAGGATAATTGCGCTGCCAATAAATATGGGTAGGAAAATTACTTAAATGAATTCTGTCACCATAGCAATAATGGTTACCAAGGAAGTAAATAAATAAATTTTAATATTGCCCCACAGAGATTGATTTCCAAGTTCCCACACAGAGCAACAATTCTGAAAAAAGCCCCTACGGAGCCTGTTTTCACAGTTGAACTACAAAGCAACAATATAAAGTAAATACCCCTAGACAGCCTGTTTTAACAGTTCCCCCTACAGAGTCAAAATTTCAACTCCAGTAGCGTACAGCTGTTGCATTTAAAAAGCTTGTATTTGGGATTGAGCTGGTTGTCCGCCATCTAGCATTTTTAAGACTAGTCCCATCCACTTTACCTTTAGTCACCTTCCCAAAGCTGTTGACAGAGTGTCCTGGGGGCTTGAAGCGTTTAGTTTGAAAAATTATTGTTCAAAGCAGGCAGCCACACCTGAAGAAAACCGCAAGAAATAATGAAATAGGACACTGTTTCAATTTTGTTTGTTGTCGGTACTGGGGCTATTATTAAGAGGGAAGCCGAAGCGACGGATCTTGAACTAAATGTGGCAGACCCATCCTTCAGTACGCGGAGATGTGTGGATACATACTCTTCCACCATATTGTTGAAACGCTAACTCCTGCTAATACGGAGTGTATCAAATGGTGTTGCTGAATGCTGTGGCCTGCTGAGGAATGTCCTGTTGCCTGCATGAACCAGTGGAAGTTTAATTTGTATGCTTTGCAGGCAATATCGACCATGTCATCTCCCACCACCAGCAGCACCACTGCCATGTCCCCCTATTTGATGCTCTCCACATTCTTTGCACCCTAATAAAGTGCAGAGAATTAAATGGCTTTTTTACAGAGCAAGTACCTATCAGATTATTACACAGACTGTTTTTACAGCTCCCCCACAGAATCAAAATTTCAGCTCCAGTACCTTACACTATAGCTGCTGCAGTTAAAAAGCTGGGTATTGGATTTTGGATCGAGCTGTCGGTCCAGCGCGAGGCATGAGAGGTCTCCCATAGAACAAGTTTTTTCTAAAAGGTCTTTACAGAGCCCGTTTTCAAGTTCACACAGACAGGCAAGCTTGTCGGAATTCCCTCAGCAAGACAAAAAAATTCAAAAAGGCACTTACAGAGTCTGTTTTCAGAGTTGACCCAGACATCCAACATTGGCAGAGTTCAACAGGAGAGCAAGAATTTTCAAAAAGTATCTTATAGAGTCTGTTTTCAGTGTTCACCCAGACAGACAAAATTCCCCCACAGAGCAACAATGTTCAAAAATGCCCTTACACAGCCTGTTTTCGCAATTGACACACCGAGCCCCTTTAAAATAACATAGAAAAAAAAAATTGAACCTGGAGGCGGAGCTGCAAATGAAGGAGGAGGTCTATGTGGTGGTTTAGGTGGAAGAGGAGTAGGAGGTAGCTACCACCTTTTTTCTGTTGTTTGGGGGGTTTGTTTAGGAAAATGACCTAAATTAAGATAGAAGAAAAAAAAGTCTTGATCAGGAGGAGGAGGTCCAAGTGAAAGAGGAGGAGATTGAGGTGGATGTGGGAATGTAGGAGAAAAGAAAGATGCCCATGGTCCATAGGTGCCAATTTTGCACTTTCAGCAGGGACTGGGCGGAAGACTATGTGAAGGAACTGGAGGTACTGTCAGCCATCCAATTTAGAACCGCCTCTACATGTCCTGATCTCACCAGTCGTCCAGTGGTACTCGGGCCTATGAAATGATGCAGAATGCCCTGTGGCCTGCGTGCACCAGAGGAAGGTGTTTTATTTGGGCATGTAGCAGACACAGATGTACTACGTCCTCTCTCTGCAGCAACTACACCACCAACGAGCATGTCGCCTATTTAATCCTCTCCTCATGGTTTTACACCACCAAAAACATTCAAGGTAGAGAAGAGACTGTATTAGGGTGGTATGCACAAGACTAGATTAAACTAGTATTGCACCAGGCGATGTTAGAGCAGTAGTGCACCAGGCGGCATTAGAAGCAATAGTCCGCAAGGCAGTATTAGACCAGTTTTTCCCCAGGCGGTATTAGTAGTGCACCACTCTATATTCGTGCTGTTTGTACTAGGCGGTATTAGAGCTGATTAAACCAGTGGGTATTACAGCTGTTTGTACCAGGTCATATTAAAGCAGTAGTGTGCAAGGCTATATTGGAGCTGTTTGCACAAAGCGATATTGGAGCTGTAGCGCAGCAGGCGATATTCAAGCTGTTTGCACCAGGACGTATTAGAGCAGATTTAAAGCAACCGGTATTACAGTTTTTTGCAATAGGCTTTATTAGAGCAGTAGTGCACCAGGCGGTATTAGAGCTGATTAATGCAGACTTTATTACAGCTGTTTGCACCTAGTGGTATTAGAACAGTAGGGCAGCAGAGTATATTCAAGCGTTTTTATGCTGTTCTGATATACGTTATTTCCTTTGTGTGTAATAAAACATGTGTAACTTCAATAATTTTCTGGAAGAAATACTTCATTTTCTGGAATAATTTCGAGGGTGCCAACACTTTCGGCCTTGTCTCCTGTCAAATGACAATTTTACTAGATCACAAGTGTCCTGTGTACTAGTAAAATGCACATTTTTTAACTCCTATGTGGTATTTTCCTGTCTGTTAATCCTCAGCATAAATTTGTATAACTAGGAGAAAGGATCTAAAAACAGTTTCTTTTAAAACCTATTCTTTATTATTGCTTTGTGGCCTTTAACTCAAAGAAAAAGCATTAGGAATAGCAGATCTGTAGGAAATAATGTGTCAAAGAGAGCTGGAATGAAACTTTGAGATGAATACAAGAATTTATTGAAAGCAGTTAGCACTAGTTTGCACAGTACTGGCTTATGGTCTATAAATTGGTGGTCTACCATTCAGAAAGGTCTTAACTTATGCCAAGGACATAATTTTTACACTTCCCTTTTTTTAAATATAATTCCTGCCTTGAACGCAGAAGCTTTACTAGATGCTAGACGAGATAATACAACAATGTATATGAAATGAATGCCCGGGTATAAACTGCTGGAAGGGTTATTATTTTCTACACCGCGTAGCCTTGATAATGTATGTGTATTTGTTCAGGCTCATTAGTAGAAGGATGTTTTTGTTATAAGGAGTCCTATAGCTTTTCACCTTGCATATTAGTCGTGTCTATAATGCAGTCATTTGTTGTGTACAGTGTCAAAAGTGACTAAAACTGTAGAATTTCATTTATAGAAAAATCGACTGCTGTTTACAATTATAATTTTCAATACTTGTCAAATTCTTGTAATGTGGCATATAATAGTTCAGAAATTGTTATAGCGCAGTAACATGGCTCCATATCATGTTCAATTTCTCAAGTTGCATATTTGCTGTACATTGTACCTATACATTGTCAGGTGCGGCATGGTGGCTCAGTGGTTAGCACTGTAGCCTTGCAGCGGTGGTGTCATGAGTTGAAATCCCACTAAGGAGTTTATATGTTCTCCTCGTATTTGTATGGCTTCCTCTCACTAAAGACATGCTGATAAGGAATGTAGGTTGTGAGCCCCAATGGAGAAAATTATGAAATTAATTTAATATATAAAGCTGAGTGTGTGCGTGTGCGTGTGTGTGTGTATGTATGTCCGCTAAAGGAATCTGCACCGTCGCATCTACAATCAAAAAATTTGGCACAGCTCCATGTGACTCGGGGAACGTCATAGACTATGTTTTGATTGGAAAATTTAACCCCGCGCCTTACAGTTACTCTGCAAAAAAATAGCCTTCATTAAAGTGAATGGAGCTGCGACCTACAGGTCATTAATAGGAGCTGTGATTGGTTGTGTAGGAACAAAATAAATTGTTAGTAATAGAAGTTTATGTGTGAAGTAATATGATGTCAGTGGGGAGACGGATAGAGAGAGAGAGAGAGAGGGAGGGAGAGGAGGGAAAGATACATGCACAGACAGATAGGGAAAGAGACAGGCAGACGGGGGAAAGAGACAGACGGGGGAAAGAGACAGACGGGGGAAAGAGACAGACGGGGGAAAGAGACAGACGGGGGAAAGAGACAGACGGGGGAAAGAGACAGACGGGGGAAAGAGACAGACGGGGGAAAGAGACAGCCTGGGGAAAGAGACAGCCTGGGGAAAGAGACTGCCTGGGGAAAGAGACTGCCCTGGAAAGAGACATACAGACCGGGGGAAACAGAAAGACTTAGAATGGTGTTCCAAACGTTATTCCTTATTTATTTATTTATTAGCCTTGGAAAGAGACTGCCTTGGAAAGAGACTGCCTTGGAAAGAGACTGCCCTGGAAAGAGACAGACAGACCGGGGGAAACAGAAAGACAGGGGAAACAAACAGACCGGGGGAAACAGACAGACAGACCGGGGGAAACAGACAGACAGACCGGGGGAAGAGAGACAGACAGACCGGGGAAAGAGAGACAGACAGACCGGGGAAAGAGAGACAGACAGACACAGAGTAAGAGAGAGACAGGCAGAGAGACTGATAAAGACAGAGACAGACACGCAGAGACAGACACGCAGAGACAGACACGCAGAGACAGACACGCAGAGACAGACACGCAGAGACAGACACGCAGAGACAGACACGCAGAGACAGACACGCAGAGACAGACACGCAGAGACAGACACGCAGAGACAGACACGCAGAGACAGACACGCAGAGACAGACACGCAGAGACAGACACGCAGAGACAGACACGCAGAGACAGACACGCAGAGACAGACACGCAGAGACAGACACGCAGAGACAGACACGCAGAGACAGACACGCAGAGACAGACACGCAGAGACAGACACGCAGAGACAGACACGCAGAGACAGACACGCAGAGACAGACACGCAGAGACAGACACGCAGAGACAGACACGCAGAGACAGACACGCAGAGACAGACACGCAGAGACAGACACGCAGAGACAGACACGCAGAGACAGACACGCAGAGACAGACAGACACTCGAAGAGAGAGAGTTGCTATTCCGGGCAACGCCCGGTTACTACACCTAGTCTAATATATAAAGCTGAGTGAATGTATGTACGACCGCTAAAAGAATCCGCACTGTCGCATTTACAATCACAAAATTTTACACAGCCACCTCAATTGACTCAGGGAACGTCATAACTATGTTTTAAGGGGAAAATTTAACCCTGCGCTTTACAGATATTCGCCAAAAAACCTGCTTCCATTAAAGTCAATGGAGCTTTGGTTGTTATAGGCAACTAAGGACATTCTTAGTATAAGGTTATGTGTGAGGTAATATGATTTTGGTAGAGAGATGGATAGAGCGAGACAGAGAGAGAAACAGCGACAGGGAGACAGAGAGAGAAACAGAGAGAGAGAGAGACAAACAAATACAGAGAGAGACAGAGATGGATAGTGAGAGAGAGAGAGACAGGGACAGACAGATGTATAGAGAGAGATGGACAAACAGAGAGATAGAGACAGAGAGAGAAAGACAAAAAGACAGAGAGAGAAAGACAGAGATAGAGAAATACAGAGAGAGAGAAAAATAGACAGAGAGGGACAGAGACAGTTACGATCCCGGGCAACACTGGGTACTACAGTTAGTGGTGCTATATAAGCAAATAAACAAAGTTGAATTTCTGTTTGGGACAAAGAAATAACATGGAGCCCTATACAGTGTCTTCATAAAGTATTCATACTCCATGAAGGTTTCCACATTTTCACATGTTACACCCACAACCTTAAATTTATTTTATTGGGCTTCTATGTGATATTCCAACACAAAGTAGCAAGTATCTGTGAAATGTAAAGGAAGTGATACATGGTTTTGTAAATATTTAAAAAATATATATCTGAAAATTGTGACCTGCATTTGTATTCAGCTCTCCAGAGTCAATTCTTTGTACGATCACTTTTTGCTGCAATTACTGCTGCAAGTCTTTTGGTTTATGTCATGTCTCTTCTAGCCTTGTTTCATCTAGAGCAGAGGTCTCAAACACGCGAGCCACATGCTGCCCCCGAGGCTGATTGTTGCGGCCCGCAGACCCTGTGACAATCACAGCTCCATGCCCGGGGGTCGGCTCCGGCAGGACTTTACTACAATTGAATCATTTGTGGTGCCGCGCAAAGGAGCTTTCTGCACTATATCAATGGCTGCTGCCCACCAATCAGATACAAGGAAGTGACGTCGCTGTATGACGTCTCCTCCTTGCATCTGATTGGCCTGCGGTAGCCATTGGTATAACGCACACAGCTCCTCTGCGCGGAACCGCAAATGATTCAATTGTACAACCCCGGGCATAGAGCTGCGATTGTCATGGGCCACAACAAGCAGGTACGTGCTCATGATCAGGACCCGCTGCCTTCTGAACACGGCGGGTCCTGACCTGCGGGGTCGCATCGCAAGTTTCCTCCTTAGGAGACTGCAGCTGCCCGTGCCCGCGATCAGGGTTCGAAGGTGATCCAAAGGTGTATAGAAAAAAAAACATGGATTCATTAAAAATGTCACTTTGTCATGCAAAGAGTGTGGCCCCTCTCTATTTTTTTTTTCTATATGCGGCCCATACACCCAGCTGAGTTTGAGACCCCTGATCTAGAGTATGAATTTTTGTTTACCCATTCATCTATGTAAAATAATTTTAGCTCAGTGGCATTGGATGGAGATAGTCTGTAAACAGCAATTTTCAAGTCTTGCCTCGGATTCTCAATAGGATTTAGGTTTGGACTTTGAGTGGGCCATTCACACACATGAATATGTTTTGATCCAAATCATTCAATTGAAGCTCTGGCAGTATGTTTAGGGTCATTGAACTGGAGTCTCAAGTCTCTTGCAGCCTCTAACAGGTTTTTCTCCAGAATTACCCTATGTTAAGCTTCATCCATTTTCACATCAACTCAGAGATATGCTTTTTTTGTGCTGTATGTCCTGAAGAAGGGAGCAGAGCTCCTGAAACGCGTAGACACAAGCTACAATAAAGGACCATTGATCATCTCTCTGTCCTCCTTCCTGATGGATAGCCCGGCATAAACCCCTTCTCTATTGTTCTCTGTTATCAACCACGGGGGCTGCAGCAGATTTCATCTCAACAACATAAGCTTTCATAGGAGTTGTGACCGTCACAACTCCGTGAGGTGAGTGCATTTCCTTTTATTTTCCCCTGATATATACCGGGTAAGACCCTATTGCGCTTTTTCTCTCCACAGTTTTATCTCGTATTGTTATTTTTCTGTCAGTGACTGACTTGTTCGTTGATATTTTGGAGTACATAGGACATTCTGATTTTTTAGGGAGGTAAAATAACCCCAAAACCTGCAATTGTGGCATTTCTATTTTTTTGTTTTTTTCTCTTCTTCGTCTTCTTCCTTCTCTTCTGCTTCCTCCTCTTCTTCCTCCTCTATTATTATTATTATTATTATTATTATTATTATTATTATTATTATTAATTAATAATAATATTACTACTGCATTTACCATACAGATTAATTTTATATTTTGATAGTCCTGACTTACAGCTGCAACAATACCAAATATGTTTATTTTTTTTAACTGGGAAAAAAAGGGAGAGAGTTACATTTTTTATAGTTTTTAATAAAATGTTTTTAACATTATATTTGAACTTTATTTTTAAGTCCCAATCGGTAATTGAACCTGATCACTTATACTATTAAATTATTGCCGTAAATAGGATATATCACAGGTCTGTGACTGAGCTCAACAGGACAACCAAAAGGACAGTGACTGGGGCCTTCAGCGGACCATTGGCTACCATCGACACCCTGTTGTCATTTTGGGGGTCTCATGGGTGCTGGTGCGTGCACACATCTGCAACCAAACCCTTTAAATGGAGATTGACCGCTTCACCTAAACAAGGATCTCAGGGGATGGCGACACCTCACATCATCACCTGAGGCAAGATTCTTACCTTGCCTCATGGCAGAACCGTCACTATCCCTCTAACCCCTTTATGACCCATTATATGCTTTGTATGTCATGAGCCATCTTGCTGCCTTTGATGCTGGCACCCGCATCTTTTCCCGCAGATGAAAGCTGATCATTCTTCTGGTTCTATCAGCTGTGGGTAGAGCGGCGCTCCGCCTGTGGCTGTTAAACTGTTAACTGCTGTCGACAACGGTATTTAATGCACACTGGCAGGGGGGCATGCTCCTCTGATCCCTTATTGGTGTGCAACACGATGGCGAGATGCCAATGCGTTGCCATAATATCCAGGGGTCAGCTAATGACCCCTGTGTCTGTGATAACAGTACTCCTGTGAAAGTCAGCCCGTGAGTTCAAAGGAGACTGTGATTTCCTCTATATAGAGCAATTCTGTGGCATTGCAGTATATAGAACAAGTGGTCAGACTATTGCAGGTTCAAGTCCCCTAGAGTGACTGTTAAATGCAGTACAAAGTAGAAAAAAAACTTTTTTAAAATATATAAAAAAACATAAAAGTTCAAATCACCCCCCCTTTTACCACATTAAAAATTCATAGATTAAAAAACCCTCAAAGTTTGGTATCGCTGCGTCCTTAAAAGTCATATCTATCAATATATACAATAAATTAATCCAAGTGGTTAATTGGGTAACGAGAAAAAAAATCAAAACACCAGAATTGTTGTTTTACGTCCGTTACAACAACAGAAAAAAAGTAATAACAGGAGATCAAAACATCGTATATATCCCAAAATAATATCAATAAAAACATAAGCTCAGGGCACAAAAAATGAAATCACACACAGCTCCATATCCCAAAAACTGAAAACGTTCAGGTCTTGGAAAGTCATGACAAAAGCATTTCTGAATTTTATTTCACCACTTAGACTGCCAGGTCAGTTTCATAGTAAAAAGAACACTGTAAATAAATAAAACATAAAATACAATTGTAGAATTTAGCTTTTCTTTTTTTTTTGCTATGTCACCACACTTTTTTTTCCCCTCATATCATTACAGCATATAATAAAATGAATAGTGTTATTGAAAAGTACAACTCATCCCACCAATAAATAAGCCCTCACACGGCTATAGTGACTGAAAAATGAACAAGTTATGGCTCTTGGAATAAGGAGAGGTAAAAGTGAAAAATTGCCCTGGTCCTTAAGGGGTTAAGATACAAATGAATAATATGTAGGAACGGCTTCACAGAATATGAAAATCCTTTCAAATTACTTTATTGCTTCTTTTAATAATATAGGTTAGTTGATTGCTGTACACAACTCAACATGAATACTGATTTTTGTAGAATGGTTTACCGGCTACTATATTTAGCTCCGTTATTTGGCAGATAGTGGTCTTCTGTGTCAAATGGGCCATATAACCGTTCCTTAGAAAATATGAGATTTTTGTGGTTTTCGAAAGGAAGTTAAGCCATTGAGGAACACAGATCTTGAATGAAACTTTAGGAACATAGTGAAACTCCAGAATCCAGTAAAACTTTATTTTTTCCATTTCCCATTTATGAAACTAATGTTTTAGCTTTACATTTAATGGCCTATAATAATCTAAATATTCAGACAGGTAACATAAAACAGAACATAAATGTCCCATACTTGGTTAATGGTCCTGACCACAGATTAAGACTTAGCAGCCCCTATGGGGTCTCTGTTGATATGGAATCAGTTGCTTTATTGCATTATCTAGAGTCTCTGAACATCTTGCCTGTCCTTCTTTAATCACCACCAGTCCAATACTATAATCTACAAGTTTGCATAGGTGGTTAAATTGAACCTGCCAGCTGACATATGCTGCGCAATCCGTGGACAGCATGTGTCGGGCACTGTCTATAATATGCCAGGCAAGTATTTATCTGTGAAACACTGCGGTATTTCAAAGAACAATGTGCTTTAATATCCTTCGGGGACCGAGACTGCTGTGTAGATTAGTCAGACAGTTCCCTGGCAGCGTCTTACCGCCTGCTGTCCTGGCATCTAGGTAGAGACCTGTCAGTTCAGGTAAGCGGCTAGGGCAAAGGTGCCAGGGACCCGCCTCTCTGACTACTATGCAGCGCAGCTCGTTCCCTAGCCAGTTATTATAGCATGTTGTTCCGGGAAACGCCGCCGTGTTTCAGAGACAACAATTATTGCCTAAGATTATACCACAACAGTCTGATATATGCTGCCAACAGATTTTTTGTTTTTGTAACTATAGAAAGTAATGGCAGAACACTAAAATGTGTTATCATGTTCTGATTGGTGGAGTCAGCCTCATTAATTCGTAGAATGAAGGGACTGCAGCGCTACTAAAGGGATTTGCCAAAGTCACTATTTAGTGCTGCTTTCCCTCACACCGACCAGCACCTCTGTCCATATGATGGCTGCTGGTGGAGGAGAATGGGACCAGCTGTATCTGTCAGCCTCCTCAGCTAGAAAAGCAGCTTTCTTATGTGAAATGTTTTATAATTAGAGGAGGATGATGGAAAGGTTTTACACTTGCTCCATCAACAGCAGCCATTATGTGGGCAGAGGTGTTGGTCAGTTTGTGAGAAAATCTGCACTAACAAGAAAAAGTGGCCAACTCTCCAAACACAGTGTGGCCCCTTCAGTTTTTCTCCAGTGTTATTTTTGCCCACCAGCTGTTCAAGGAAATACATCAAAAAACCCTTTAGTAAAATATGACTGTTTTGCAGTTCTCTGTGCAGGAAGTGGCCAAGAGAGCCATTTTTCTTGGAAAAGCTCAATGGTTTATTCCCATCTCCAAGATCCTATACTGATATGAAGTAGGTATAATAATAATCTTAGCAAATACCTCCAATTAGAAATGTAGTGTAGTTCTTCTGATTCACTATGTCGCTTCCTTCATGTTCAGGGCATTGCAGGACCTTAGGAATCCATGGTTATGACCACTAGCAACTAACTAACTGTGACTATATGTGTGCTCATAACCATAGTTTGCTAAGGTCCTGCAATGCCCTGAACATGAGGTAAGCAACATAGTGAATCAGAAGAACTATATTACACTTCTAATCAGAGGTATTTGCTAATATTATTATTTTACATCTGCTACATTTTAGCATAAGAGCTTGGAGATGGGAATAAGCCTTTAAAGGGAAGTTGTCAGCAGGCTCCCCCCCCCAACCAAACTATTTATTTTGGGCATACAAATACAAAACCTAGAATAAAAACAATGATCAAATGTCCTGCAGTAAGTAAATAATTAGTAGTAGTATATTTATATTACACCTCAGCATGGTGTACTCTATCAGGATAGTCCCTAACTCTAGTATCTCACCTCACTATGTGCCTGTAGGCCACAAAATAGACAGGAGGAAAAGCAAGACCCATGCCTGACTGTTTTGCCTTTGGAAAGCTAAATAGACAAGATACACAGCTCAAAAGGAGGGGGCAATCCCACATATGTACAAAGTACAAGGAACTAAAGGTACCGTCACACTAATCGACGCTCCAGCGATCCCACCAGCAACCTGACCTGGCAGGGATCGCTGGAGCGTCGCTACACGGGTTGCTGGTGAGCTGTCACACAGGCAGATCTCACCAGCAACCAGTGACCAGCCCCCAGCCAGCAGCGACGCGTGGAAGCGATGCTGCGCTTGGTAACTAAGGTAAATATCGGGTAACCAACCCGATGTTTACCTTGGTTACCAGCGCACACCGCTTAGCGCTGGCTCCCTGCACTCCTAGCCAGAGTACACATCAGGTTAATTACCCGATGTGTAGTATGGCTATGTGTGCAGGGAGCCGGCACTGACAGTGTGAGAGCGGCGGACGCTGGTAACGAAGGTAAATATCGGGTAACCAAGGAAAGGGCTTCTTGGTTACCTGATATTTACATTGGTTACCAGCGTCCGCAGAAGCCGGCTCCTGCTCACTGCACATTCAGTTGTTGCTCTCTCACTGTCACACACAGCGATGTGTGCTTCACAGCAGGAGAGCAACAACTAAAAAATGGTCCAGGACATTCAGCAACAACCAGCGACCTCACAGCAGGGACCAAGTATTTGTGAAATGTAAAGGAAGTGATACATGGTTTTGTAAATATTTAAAAAATATATATCTGGAAATTGTGACCTGCATTTGTATTCAGCTCTCCAGAGTCAATTCTTAGTACAATCACTTTTTGCTGCAATTACTGCTGCAAGTCTTTTTGTTTATGTCATGTCTCTTCTAGCCTTGTTTCATCTAGAGCAGAGGTCTCAAACACGCGAGCCACATGCTGCCACCGAGGCTGATTGTTGCGGCCCGCAGACCCCGTGACAATCACAGCTCCATGCCCGGGGGTCGGCTCCGGCAGGACTTTACTACAATTGAATCATTTGTGGTGCCGCGCAAAGGAGCTTTCTGCACTATATCAATGGCTGCTGCCCACCAATCAGATACAAGGAAGTGACGTCGCTGTATGACGTCTCCTCCTTGCATCTGATTGGCCTGCGGTAGCCATTGGTATAACGCACACAGCTCCTCTGCGCGGAACCGCAAATGATTCAATTGTACAACCCCGGGCATAGAGCTGCGATTGTCATGGGCCGCAATAAGCAGGTACGTGCTCATGATCAGGACCCGCTGCGTTCTGAACACGGCGGGTCCTGACCTGCGGGGTCACAAGTTTCCTCCTTAAAAGACTGCAGCTGCCCGTGTCCGCGATCAGGGTTCGAAGGTGATCCAAAGGTGTATAGAAAAAAAAACATGGATTCATTAAAAATGTCACTTTTTCCTGCAAAGAGTGTGGCCCCTTTCTATTTTTTTTTCTATATGCGGCCCATACACCCAGCTGAGTTTGAGACCCCTGATCTATAGTATGAATTTTTGTTTACCCATTTATCTCTGTAAAATAATTTTAGCTCAGTGGCATTGGATGGAGATAGTCTGTAAACAGCAATTTTCAAGTCTTGCCTCGGATTCTCAATAGGATTTAGGTTTGGACTTTGAGTGGGCTATTCACACACATGAATATGTTTTGATCCAAGTCATCCATTGAAGCTCTGGCAGTATGTTTAGGGTCATTGAACTGGAGTCTCAAGTCTCTTGCAGCCTCTAACAGGTTTTTCTCCAGAATTACCCTATGTTAAGCTTCATCCATTTTCACATCAACTCTGACCAGCTTCCCTGTCCTTGCTGAAGAATTGTATCCCCACAGAATGCTGCTGCCACCACCATGTTTGACTGTGGGAATGGTGTTTTCAGAGTGATGTGCAGTGTTAGTTTGTGCAGTGTTAGTTTTCTGCCACACATAACTTTTTGAAGCATTCTCTCTGTGGCTTTCACAGAACAGCTGGAGTTATACTGAGAATAAATTACACACTGGAGGACTCTATTAACAAATCAGATGACTTCTTCAGGCAATTGGTCACTCAAGATTTTATTTAGGAGGATCAGACTACAAGGGGCTAAATACAGATGCACGTCACCTTTTTAGATTTATCTTTTTAAAATATTTAGAAAACCATGCATCATTTCCTTTACACTGTTTACAAATACTTGCTAATTAGTGTTGATGTATCACACAAAATCCCAAGAAAATATATGTAAAGTTGTGGCTGTAATGTGAAAACAATGTGGGAAAATTGACGAGGTGTGTATACTTTTTGAAGGCACAGTATATGTAGGATCAGTAATGTTGGCAAAGTTTGTTCTCACCCATCTTACCTGAATACAGCTACAACAAGGGGTTGAGGATATGTTGTAAATGTCAGACACAAGCAGGGCCGATATAAAATATGAAATTGCGCCCCACAGATTAGTATAAACCTACACTGAATATACATAATACAGCTTTTTTTTACTCTTAGTTTTGTTTTTTCAACATTTTTTTTCAATTGTATAGATGACCTGTCAAAATGATTCTTTAGGTCAGTGTTTTTACAGTAATAGCAAACTTTGATTTGTGTCACCATTTGCTGAGTGCCATCACATTGTTATTTTTCTGTCAGTGACTGACTTGTTCATTGATATTTTGGAGTACATAGGACATTCAGATTTTTTAGGGAGGTAAAATAACCCCAAAACCTGCAATTGTGGCATTTCTATTTTTTTGTTTTTTTCTCTTCTTCTTCGTCTTCTTCTTTCTCTTCTTCTTCCTCCTCTATTATTATTATAATAATAATAATAATAATAATATTACTACTGCATTTACCATACAGATTAATTTTATATTTTGATAGTCCTGACTTACAGCTGCAACAATACCAAATATGTTTTATTTTTTTTAACTGGGAAAAAAAGGGAGAGAGTTACATTTGTTTTATCGTTTTTAATAAAATGTTATAAACATTATATTTGAACTTTATTTTTAAGTCCCAATCGGTACTTGAACCTGATCACTTATACTATTAAATTATTGCAGTATATAGGACAAATCACAGGTCTGTGACTGAGCTCAACAGGACAACCAAAAGGACAGTGACTGGGGCCTTCAGCGGACCATTGGCTACCATCGACACCCTGTTGTCATTTTGGGGGTCTCATGGGTGCTGGTGCGTGCACACATCTGCAACCACACCATTTAAATGGAGATTGACCGCTTCACCTAACCAAGGATCTCAGGGGATGGCGACACCTCACATCATCACCTGAGGCAAGATTCTTACCTTGCCTCATGGCAGAAGCGTCACTATCCCTCTAACCCCTTTATGACCCATTATATGCTTTGTATGTCATGAGCCATCTCGCTGCCTTTGATGCTGGCACCCGCATCTTTTCCCGCAGATGAAAGCTGATCATTCTTCTGGTTCTATCAGCTGTGGGTAGAGCGGCGCTCCGCCTGTGGCTGTTAAACTGTTAACTGCTGTCGACAACGGTATTTAATGCACACTGGCAGGGGGGCATGCTCCTCTGATCCCTTATTGGTGTGCAACACGATGGCGAGATGCCAATGCGTTGCCATAATATCCAGGGGTCAGCTAATGACCCCTGTGTCTGTGATAACAGTACTCCTGTGAAAGTCAGCCCGTGAGTTCAAAGGGGACTGTGATTTCCTCTATATAGAGCAATTCTGTGGCATTGCAGTATATAGAACAAGTGGTCAGACTATTGCAGGTTCAAGTCCCCTAGAGTGACTGTTAAATGCAGTACAAAGTAGAAAAAAAACTTTTAAAATATATAAAAAAACATAAAAGTTCAAATCACCCCCCCCCCCTTTTACCACATTAAAAATTCATAGATTAAAAAACCCTCAAAGTTTGGTATCGCTGCGTCCTTAAAAGTCATATCTATCAATATATAAAATAAATGAATCCAAGTGGTTAATTGGGTAACGAGAAAAAAAATCAAAACACCAGAATTGCTGTTTTTCGGCCGTTACAACAACAGAAAAAAAGTAATAACAGGAGATCAAAACATCGTATATATCCCAAAATAATATCAATAAAAACATAAGCTCAGGGCGCAAAAAATGAAATCACACACAGCTCCATATCCCAAAAACTGAAAACGTTCAGGTCTTGGAAAGTCATGACAAAAGCATTTCTGAATTTTATTTCACCACTTAGACTGCCAGGTCAGTTTTATAGTAAAAAGAACACTGTAAATAAATAAAACATAAAATACAATTGTAGAATTTAGCTTTTCTTTTTTTTTTGCTATGTCACCACACTTTTTTTTCCCCTCATATCATTACAGCATATAATAAAATGAATAGTGTTATTGAAAAGTACAACTCATCCCACCAATAAATAAGCCCTCACACGGCTATAGTGACTGAAAAATGAACAAGTTATGGCTCTTAGAATAAGGAAAGGTACTAAACAATTGTGGTCACAATTAAAATGTAACTTTTAATATCCAAGTTAAAATTTTTTACCACACAACATAAACGGTTGTAAAACCAACCAAAGATTGGAGCTAATATTAGGCTCCTGTCATTACCCAGATAAGGACACTGTATATCCGGTAGTTACAACTCTACCGAAATAACATTAGTTGAGACAAGTAAGAAAACTGTCCCATATATGATGTGTACAGTTAGTAATCCACAGCAAGATGTACATTCGGTAAGAGTCACCCCACCGAAATAACAATAATTGAGACCAAAGTGTGAAACTGTCTCATGAATAGTGTGTACAATCTATAATTCACAGCGATCAATAACCATAACAAAGGTCTCACTGTAAAAAATGAAGCAAAAATAGTTGTTCAGTAACAGGGGGGGCACCAATCAGCCTCACAATACCCCTTAGCTGGCAACAATCTGACCTGATACTTTCTTAGACCTCCCGACGCGTTTCTTAATTTAGCTTAATCCTCAGGGGACTGTGGTCAAGAAATTACAGCTTCATTTAGAAGACTGACATCCAGCATACTGTGTCCGGGCTGGCATAAAGCATATTCAGTCCGCTGTGAATTATAGATTGTACACACTATTCATGAGACAGTTTCACACTTTGGTCTCAATTATTGTTATTTCGGTGGGGTGACTCTTACCGAATGTACATCTTGCTGTGGATTACTAACTGTACACATCATATATGGGACAGTTTTCTTACTTGTCTCAACTAATGTTATTTCGGTAGAGTTGTAACTACCGGATATACAGTGTCCTTAACTGGGTAATGACAGGAGCCTAATATTAGCTCCAATCTTTGGTTGTTTTACAACCGTTTATGTTGTGTGGTAAAAAATTTTAACTTGGATGTTAAAAGTTACATTTTAATTGTGACCACAATTGTTTAGTACCTTTGCTTTGCTGGTTATTGACTATTTGGTAAGCAACGACACATTTTTTCTCTTGGAATAAGGAGAGGTAAAAGCGAAAAATTGCCCTGATCCTTAAGGGGTTAAGATACAAATGAATAATATTTAGGAACGGCTTCACAGAATATGAAAATCCTTTCAAATTACTTTATTGCTTCTTTTAATAATATAGGTTAGTTGATTGCTGTACACAACTCAACATGAATACTGATTTTTGTCGAATGGTTTACCGGCTACTATATTTATCTCCGTTATTTGGCAGATAGTGGTCTTCTGTGTCAAATGGGCCATATAACCGTTCCTTAGAAAATATGAGATTTTTGTGGTTTTCGAAAGGAAGTTAAGCCATTGAGGAACACAGATCTTGAATGAAACTTTAGGAACATAGTGAAACTCCAGAATCCAGTAAAACTTTATTTTTTCCATTTCCCATTTATGAAACTAATGTTTTAGCTTTACATTTAATGGCCTATAATAATCTAAATATTCAGACAGGTAACATAAAACAGAACATAAATGTCCCATACTTGGTTAATGGTCCTGACCACAGATTAAGACTTAGCAGCCCCTATGGGGTCTCTGTTGATATGGAATCAGTTGCTTTATTGCATTATCTAGAGTCTCTGAACATCTTGCCTGTCCTTCTTTAATCACCACCAGTCCAATACTATAATCTACAAGTTTGCATAGGTGGTTAAATTGAACCTGCCAGCTGACATATGCTGCGCAATCCGTGGACAGCATGTGTCGGGCACTGTCTATAATATGCCAGGCAAGTATTTATCTGTGAAACACTGCGGTATTTCAGAGAACAATGTGCTTTAATATCCTCCGGGGACCGAGACTGCTGTGTAGATTAGTCAGACAGTTCCCTGGCAGCGTCTTACCGCCTGCTGTCCTGGCATCTAGGTAGAGACCTGTCAGTTCAGGTAAGCGGCTAGGGCAAAGGTGCCAGGGACCCGCCTCTCTGACTACTATGCAGCGCAGCTCGTTCCCTAGCCAGTTATTATAGCATGTTGTTCCGGGAAACGCCACCGTGTTTCAGAGACAACAATTATTGCCTAAGATTATACCACAACAGTCTGATATATGCTACCAACAGAGTTTTTGTTTTTGTAACTATAGAAAGTAATGGCAGAACACTAAAATGTGTTATCATGTTCTGATTGGTGGAGTCAGCCTCATTAATTCGTAGAATGAAGGGACTGCAGCGCTACTAAAGGGATTTGCCAAAGTCACTATTTAGTGCTGCTTTCCCTCACACCGACCAGCACCTTTGTCCATATGATGGCTGCTGGTGGAGGAGAATGGGACCAGCTGTATCTGTCAGCCTCCTCAGCTAGAAAAGCAGCTTTCTTATGTGAAATGTTTTATAATTAGAGGAGGATGATGGAAAGGTCTTACACTTGCTCCATCAACAGCAGCCATTATGTGGGCAGAGGTGTTGGTCAGTTTGTGAGAAAATCTGCACTAACAAGAAAAAGTGGCCAACTCTCCAAACACAGTGTGGCCCCTTCAGTTTTTCTCCAGTGTTATTTTTGCCCACCAGCTGTTCAAGGAAATACATCAAAAAACCCTTTAGTAAAATATGACTGTTTTGCAGTTCTCTGTGCAGGAAGTGGCCAAGAGAGCCATTTTTCTTGGAAAAGCTCAATGGTTTATTCCCATCTTCAAGATCCTATCCTAATATGTAGTAGGTATAATAATAATCTTAGCAAATACCTCCAATTAGAAATGTAGTGTAATGTATGTACTGTAATGTATGTAATGTAATGTAGTCTAATTGACTATGTCGCTTCCTTCATGTTCAGGGCATTGCAGGACCTTAGGAATCCATGGTTATGACCAGGGCCGGCTCCAGGTTTTTGTGGGCCCCAGGCGGAAGAGTCCCAGTGGGCCCCATAAACACGCAGACACACACACACACACACACACACACACACACACACACACATTTAAAGACAAACTCACAAAAATACATATAAACAGACAAATCTATACAGTCATATACACTGACATACATAGATACACATCATACATGCATACATACAGAGACACACTGCTATGCTGCATACATACATATAGACAGACACACACATACTGCTCTGCTACATACAGACACACATAGTGCTCTGCATGCATACATACATATAGACAGACACACACATACTGCTCTGCTACATACATACATATAGACAGACACACACATACTGCTCTGCTGCATGCATACATACATACAGACACACTGCTCTGCTGCATACATACATACAGACACACTGTTCTGCTGCATACATACATACAGACACACATATGCTGCTCTGCTGCATGCATACATACAGACACACACATACTGTTCTGCTGCACACATACATACAGACAGACAGACACGCATACTGCTCTGCTGCATACATACATGCATACATACAGACAGACACGCATACTGCTCTGCTGCATATATACATACATACATACATACATACAGACACGCATACTGCTCTGCTGCATATATACATACATACAGACAGACACGCATACTGCTCTGCGGGGCCCACACACGCGGCTCCGGGGCCCACACACGCACGGGGGGACAGGGAGGGAGTGATGTCCCACATACTGATCAGGTCACGGTGCAGATGGGGCCCACACAGCGCCGGAGGGAAGCGATGTGCTGGGGGTCGCTGGCTGGCACTGTGACTTTTTCATTTGTGGGACCAAGCAGGACGTCGGGCGGTAGCTCCGCCCACAGATGATGCTCAATGCAGGAGAACACAGTGAAAGCTGTGGTCTGCGGGCCTTTAAAGGGCCGGCAGCCACAGTTTCCAGTGACAAGGACTGCGGTCCCCGGAACTCGGCCCGGGGGCAGCAGAACTGACGAGGCCGAGTGGGCCCCCCCGGCATTTGCCCGGGTATGCCGCGTGCTGACGCCGGCCCTGGTTATGACCACTAGCAACTAACTAACTGTGACTATATGTGTGCTCATAACCATGGATCGCTAAGGTCCTGCAATGCCCTGAACATGAGGTAAGCAACATAGTGAATCAGAAGAACTATATTACACTTCTAATTGGAGGTATTTGCTAATATTATTATTTTACATCTGCTACATTTTAGAATAAGAGCTTGGAGATGGGAATAAGCCTTTAAAGGGAATTTGTCAGCAGGCTTCCCCACCCAACCAAACTATTTATTTTGGGCATACAAATACAAAACCTAGAATAAAAACAATGATCAAATATCCTGCAGTAAGTAAATAATTAGTAGTAGTATATTTATATTACACCTCAGCATGGTGTACTCTATCAGGATAGTCCCTAACTCTAGTATCTCACCTCACTATGTGCCTGTAGGCCACAAAATAGACAGGAGGAAAAACAAGACCCATGCCTGACTGTTTTGCCTTTGGAAAGGTAAATAGAGAAGATACACAGCTCAAAAGGAGGGGGCAATCCCCCATATGTACAAAGTACAAGGAACTAAAGGTACCGTCACACTAATCGACACTCCAGCGATCCCACCAGCAACCTGACCTGGCAGGGATCGCTGGAGCGTTGCTACACGGGTTGCTGGTGAGCTGTCACACAGGCAGATCTCACCAGCAACCAGTGACCAGCCCCCAGCCAGCAGCGACGCGTGGAAGCATGCTGCGCTTGGTAACTAAGGTAAATATCGGGTAACCAAACCCGATGTTTACCTTGGTTACCAGCGCACACTGCTTAGCGCTGGCTCCCTGCACTCCTAGTCAGAGTACACATCAGGTTAATTACCCGATGTGTAGTATGGCTATGTGTGCAGGGAGCAGGGAGCCGGCACTGACAGCGTGAGAGCGGCGGACGCTGGTAACGAAGGTAAATATCGGGTTACCAAGGAAAGGGCTTCTTGGTTGCCCGATATTTACATTGGTTACCAGCGTCCGCAGAAGCCGGCTCCTGCTCACTGCACATTCAGTTGTTGTTCTCTCGCTGTCACACACAGCAATGTGTGCTTCACAGCAGGAGAGCAACAACTAAAAAATGGTCCAGGACATTCAGCAACAACCAGCGACCTCACAGCAGGGGCCAGGTTGTTGCTGGATGTCACACACCGCAACATCGCTAGCAAGTTGTGCCTCAGCAGCGATGTTGCTAGCGATGTTGCTTAGTGTGACGGTACCTTAAGGGACAATGGAAGAATTGGACAGGCTCAACTGTTGATATAAGTGCAATGTGTTAGCGCACATTCACACTGTGAGCCTTAACAGACAAAACGTAGAATAAAAACAATTAGCAAATGCACTGCATTAATAAATAAATAGTAATAGTACATGTAAGGGTCATTAGTTGACACTGTTATTGTTGGTCAGTTTGTGAGGAAACATTCACTAACAATGGAAAGTGGCCAACCCTCTTACATACATTGCGGCCCCTTCAGATGTTCCCCACAGTGTAATTTTTCGCTAAAACCTCTTTAGTAAAATGTGACTGTGTTGCAGTACTCTTTATAGGAGGTGGCATGTAGAGCCACTTTTTTTTTTTTGGATAAACTTAAACGTTCTACTGTGTTGATGGGGAGTGACTACTGATGACATGCTTATTGACAACCAGCTCCCTGTTGCCTAGCTGCCTGGAGATGGCTGTCAGTCAGCATGATGTCGGCAGAGCAGTCCAAAAAGGAAGAGCTGCTCTGTTGACGTGAAGCAGCGGTACAGGTAGAACAGGTAGGTAGTTTGCAGCTACATGCCTGTTAGTCAAGGGTGTAACAATTTCTGTCACAGGGATCATGACTGGGCCCAGAGCTGCAGGGGTCCACCGACCACAGTGCCTGCTTCAGCTGGATGTGCGTCCAAGGTCACACACACATCCAGCTGAAATGCATTGTAGCGCACAGACCTGTCGGGTCTTTGTACTGCAATTCAAGCTACCAACCAAACAGTGGCCGGCAGCTGATGTTGGCGGTACCATGACTGGGGGCTCGGTATAGCACGAACGCCGATTTCAGCTGCTGGCCTCTGCATGCTGGATATAGAGGAGGACACCACCTGACGTTGGAGCCGAGTAAGCTGAGAAGAATGTTTTTGTTTTTTTCTCATGTGTTAGTGACAGATCAGGGACATATATACTATTATGGGAACATACAGTCATATGAAAAAGTTTGGGCACCCCTATTAATGTTAACCTTTTTTCTTTATAACAATTTGGGTTTTTGCAACAGCTATTTCAGTTTCATATATCTAATAACTGATGGACTGAGTAATATTTCAGGATTGAAATGAGGTTTATTGTACTAACAGAAAATGTGCAATCCGCATTTAAACAAAATTTGACCGGTGCAAAAGTATGGGACCTCAACATAAAAGTGACATTAATATTTTGTAGATCCTCCTTTTGCAAAAATAACAGCCTCTAGTCGCTTCCTGTAGCTTTTAATGAGTTCCTGGATCCTGGATGAAGGTATATTTGACCATTCCTGTTTACAAAACAATTCCAGTTCAGTTAAGTTTGATGGACAGCACGCTTCAAATCAGCCCACAGATGTTCAATGATATTCAGGTCTGGGGACTGGTATGGTCATTCGAGAACATTGTAATTGTTCCTCTGCATGAATGCCTGAGTAGATTTGGAGCGGTGTTTTGGATCATTGTCTTGCTGAAATATCCATCCTCTGCGTAACTTCAACTTCGTCACTGATTCTTGCACATTATTGTCAAGAATCTGCTGATACTGAGTTGAATCCATGCGACCCTCAACTTTAACAAGATTCCCGGTGCCGGCATTGGCCACACAGCCCCAAAGCATGGTGGAACCTCCACCAAATTTTACTGTGGGTAGCAAGTGCTTTTCTTGGAATGCCGTGTTTTTTTGCCTCCATGCATAACGCCTTTTTGTATGACCAAACAACTCAATCTTTGTTTCATCAGTCCACAGGACCTTCTTCCAAAATGTAACTGGCTTGTCCAAATGTGCTTTTGCATACCTCAGGCGACTCTGTTTGTGGCGTGCATGCAGAAACTGCTTCTTTCGCATCACTCTCCCATACAGCTTCTCCTTGTGCAAAGTGTGCTGTATTGGCTGTATTGTTGACCGATGCACTTTGACACCATCTGCAGCAAGATGATGCTGCAGGTCTTTGGAGGTGGTCTGTGGATTGTCCTTGACTGTTCTCACCATTCTTATTCTCTGTTCTTCCATTTCCTTACTATGTTCCGCACAGTGGAAACTGACAGTTTATATCTATGAGACAACTTTTTGTATCCTTCCCCTGAACAACTATGTTGAATAATCTTTGTTTTCAGATCATTTGAGCGTTGTTTTGAGGAGCCCATGATGCCACTCTTCATTGGAGATTCAAATAGGAGAACAACTTGCAAGTGGCCACCTTAAATACCTTTTCTCATGATTGGATACACCTGCCTATGAAGTTAAACGCTCAATGAGGTTACAAAACCAATTTAGTGCTTCAGTATGTCAGTAAAAAGTAGTTAGGAGTATTCAAATCAAGAAATTGATAAGGGTGCCCATACTTTTGCACTGGTCAAATTTTGTTTAAATGTGGATTGCACATTTTCTGTTAGTACAATAAACCTCATTTCAATCCAGAAATATTACTGTGTCCATCAGTTATTAGATATATGAAACTGAAATAGCTGTTGCAAAAACCCAAATTGTTATAAAGAAAAAAGGTTAATATTAATAGGGGTGTCCAAACTTTTTCATATAACTGTATTTACCATGATGGGGGCATTATTCCAGGATTGGGCTAGGATGGGGACATACATCCAGGATGGATTCATATATACCAGGATGGGGCTCAGTTAACAATGGGGTGTTAACTTTTTCACATGCACTTTATTTGTACATAGCAGTGACTGGTCACTTTAAACCAAGAACTACAGTATATAACTAAGAAATATATAGTTGGTTGGCTCTGTCTAATTAGAAAATAAATCTCACAAATAATAACTGTAAAACTTGATGTGTGAAAACCTTCAGCATTCATTCTGAGTACCCAACTTGCAGGTTGTGCTCCAGCCAGATGGAGCCTCAAACTCCTTAGAACAGCATTGCCGACTTTGGGTCCTTTGTAACGAGCTACACATTTATCATCTATAAAAAGCCTAAAGAAGCTGGAATGAAGTTCAGGGTGATGTTTTATACTGTGTAACCTCTTTACAAATAGCCCATTGTCCACTCATACATTAGTTTTAGTATGATGCAGTACCACCTTCTTTTCTAGAAACATGTTTTTGACAGTAGCATGTTTAAGCGCCTGCAAGAATGGCTTATCTGCTAATTCCTTCTGCGGTGTCCAACTAATGCTTTTGTGAGATTGTAAAATGAGAATACATTATGTGCATCGGACTCATCCAATTCCCTGTTTCTCAAGTGCAGAAAAACAGATGTCTTTCCCCCTTGAGAGAAATTGTTGTGTTTTTGGCAGGAATTATGTGACACTAAAATGAAGGTTGAAGTAAGGCCACTGTAAACGTCAAATGCTATTAGATACTTTCATAATTTGTTACATTCAGTTACTTTTTGATGGTAAAGTTAAAGGGGTTGTCGTCTTCAGGAAATCTCAGGTGCAGTTTCTTATATTAAAAAAAAACATGCTTTCCTCACCTTCCTGGGTTCACCGCCAAGTCTCCGCTGCCTGTCCTTGTGTCTGATATTGGCTGCAGCGCTGACATCACATGGACAGCACTGCCGCCAATAACTGAGCTCAGCGGCTCTGAGCAGGGTGTCCTGTCTACACAGGCACATCCGCTGAGCTCACTGATTAGCTGCCGTGCTGCTGACATGACGTCAATGCTGCAGCCAATATCACACAGTAGCATAGACCCAGCAAAGGAGCAGGGACAGTGAGTAAATTGCATTTTTCTTTTTATTATTCTAACAAACTGCACCAAGCAGAGGGATTTTTTTTATTACATATATATATAATATAAATATATAAATATACTGTGTATGGAGATATATATATATATAATATGTATGCAGTACAGACTAAAAGTTTGGACACACCTTCTCATTCAATGAGTTTTCTTTTATTTTCATGACTCTGAAAATTGTAGAATCACATTGAAGGCATCAAAACTAGGAATTAACACATGTGGAATGAAATACTTACAAAAGTGTGACACAACTGAAAATATGTCATATATTCTAGGTTCTTCAAAGTAGCCACCTTTTGCTTTCATTACTACTTTGCATACTCTTGGCATTCTCTTGATGAGCTTTAAGAGGTAGTCACCAGTACTGGTCTTGAAGGAGTTCCCAGAGATGCTTAGCACAAGTTGGCCCTTTTGCCTTCACTCTGCGGTCCAGCTCACCCCAAACTATCTCGATTGGGTTCAGGTCTGGTGACTGTGGAGGCCAGGTCATCTGGCGTAGCACCCCATCACTCTCCTTCTTAGTCAAATAGCCCTTACACAGCCTGGAGGTGTGTTTGGGGTCATTGTCCTGTTGAAAAATAAATGATGGTCCAACTAAACGCAAACCGGATGGAATAGCATGCCGCTGCAAGATGCTGTGGTAGTCATGCTGGTTCTGTATGCCTTCAATTTTGAATAAATTCCCAACAATGTCACCAGCAAAGCACCCCCACACCATCACACCTCCTCCTCCATGCTTCACGGTGGGAACCAGCCATGTAGAGTGGCTTTTCTACAAAGTCACGGTAGTTGGATCCAAAGATCTCAAATTTGGACTCATCAGACCAAAGCACAGATTTCCACTGGTCTAATGTCCATTCATTGTGTTCTTTAGCCCAAACAAGTATCTTCTGCTTGTTGCCTGTCCTTAGCAGTGGTTTCCTAGCAACTATTTTACCATGAAGGCCTGCTGCACAAAGTCTCCTCTTAACAGTTGTTCTAGAGATGAGAAGGTGTGTCCAAACTTTTGGTCTTTACTGTATAAATAAGGACAAGCCTTTTAAAGTACTCCTCCCCCCCCCAACTATTCACTATATTTGAAAGGCCACAGACTTTCTTCAGTACAGGACTGTTTTTTATTATTTTTTTATTTAATACCCAAAAAGGGTTATCTAATGACTGGCATTATTAGGGTTGGTTCACAAGCAACTTTTATCACTTCTCCATGGGAAAGGTGATAGATTTATAAGTGCTGAGGGTGTGACCGCTTGATCCACCACCAATCATAATAATGGCACTCCCAAGACCCCATTTGAAGGTACCTATAATTGTGCAGGCACAGTACTACTACCGTGTTTTTCCAAAAATAAGACCTCCCCCAAAAATAAGCCCTAGCAGGGATTTTCAGCATTTTCGGAGAAAGGCTTAAATATAAGCCCTCCCCCGAAAATAAGCCCTAGTCCCGGATCAATAATGAAGTGTCCGTGCAGCTAACAAAGATACAGATACTGCAGGACACTTCATTATACACAGTGGCACCCGGCAATTACACTCACCCGACACTGTGCGGCACACCCGCACACATCAGCACACACACACACACGCGCACACACACACACACACACACACACACAATCAGATCTCACGCACACACCAGATCTCACACACAAACATCGGATCGCACACACAGTCAGATCGCACACATAATCAGATCGCACACACAAACATCGGCTCACACGCAAACAACAAATCACACACACACCCACACACACACATCGGATCGCACACACACTCACCTCATCCAGTGACACCGATCTCTTCTCGCCGGGAGAATCCTGAGAGGCAGTGCAGTGCAGCGCGACGAACAGGACCTGCGGCCGGACACGTGACTTGCTCTCATTCTCTGCTGCCGTAAGTGCTGGATGTGATGTGATGTAATGTGATGTGTGTGTGTGTGTGTGTGTGTGTGTGTGTGTGTCTGCAATCGGCTGTGTGTGTGTGTGTCTGCGATCGGCTGTGTTTTTCTGCGATCGACTGTGTGTGTCTGCGATCAGATGTGTGTATCTGTGACGGCTGTGCGTGCCTGCGATCGGCTGTGTGTATCTGTGATCGGCTGTGTGTGTCTGCGATCGGATGTGTGTATCTGTGATCGGCTGTGTGTGACTGCGATCTGCTGTGTGTGATCTGCTGTGTGTGTCTGGGATCTTCTGTGTGTGCCAGCGTGTCAGCTAGCAGCAGGGTAGGACGGCGTGCAGCACCGACCGGAGATCACAGGAGGACCTGGGAACCACGCAGACGTCCTGGTCTGGTGAGTATGAGTCTCCTGGGAAGTGGGGGGGGGTCTGCTTTTTGGGGGGGTAAACTTACCCCCAACCGTGTTTCTCCAAGAATAAGACCTCCTCTAAAAATAAGCCCTAGCGCTTTTTTGGGGGTCAAAAAAAATATAAGACAGTGTCTTATTTTTGGAAAAACACGGTACGTTTATTGTAATTACGATTGCCAAGATATAACAATATGCAGCTAACTTCTTTAATCCTATAGACAGTGAAGGGAGCAGTAGTGCTCATGTGTGACCATCGCTCCATTTGATAATAGAGATTAAGATCTCATCTTTGTGGTGTAAGTAGGTCCTAGTGGTCAAATCTTCAGCCATAATACATTTATCACTTATTCTGTGTTTTTTTCATAAATGTTAATGTTGTTTTTGGGTCATCCGCTTTATTTAATCAGCGTTTATTCATCAGTGTTTATTATGATTCAACCCCATTGAATTTAAGACTTTGACCCCCTGGAAAAAACTACTGCTCTAACCTCTAACACTTTAATATATCGATCAGAATGAGTGCATATAATTTAAGGTATGCCACCTATATCCGTTAATAGACAACACCAATATATTTCTGATTTAGAGTGCTGGATTCAGAGCTACACTGCTCAGTACAACTGTATAATATAATGAATCCCTCCTGTTTTGTGTACTGTGTATGGGAGGAAGCATAGCAACAAGTCTCCACCCAGTAACTCAGTGACTTCTGAATATTAGATATCCTGTAGAGGGGACAACTAACAAGACCTGCAGGATACAAGTCATAAAATGCCTAGAAATAGTGTTATTCTACATGGATTCAAATGACAAGTCCTCTTTAACCTAGTCTTGTCACTTGCTGAAGCAAATTGTTAAATACTTTGTAAAACAAGAAAAAAATAATAGTCTCGGTTTCCCTAATTCTGCCGTTTTTGTCCACATTTTTCTGTTTAGCACTGAGACACTTAATTGCAAAGTTATTCACATTTATTGCTTTAGGAGCACACTATGTGAAATTTCTGCATGCAGACCAACTAGGCATTTCTTCGAAGTCTTTTATGTGCTTTCACTGCTCCGTCTCAGACACTGCCAATCACAGCTCAACTGCTGATCTTGCAGTCTTAGATGCTGCCATGCTGTGATTGGTAGTGTTTGAGAGGGAAGGGTGAATGTGCATGCCCCCTGAGAAGACTCTGAAGAAACGCCCAGTTGATCTGCATACACAGATTGCACATATTGTGATCCAAAAACAATAAATGTGAATATGTCTACAAAGCAGCGAAACAGGAAAAGGAAAAGAGCTGCAGAATCTGGTTGCTCAGAGGGGTTTTTTTTTACAGGTTTTTTGACTCAGCTCTTGTGACCAAGTGATAGGTCCTTTTATGTGAAGGACCAAATATTTGGCTAATCTTATCTATTAAAACATATTTAATTGGTTTTATTTACATAATATTGTACCATCTTTAACTTTTGTATTTTAATTTTACCACTGACTAACACTTTGCTTGTGGGTAATCAAGCTCTATGTATTCTGTTATGTCAAATCTGACTGCTCTTTGGTTCAGCGCCTCCTCTCTTCCATCCATCGCTGTCCTCCTCAGCTCCGTGTGGATGACGTGACCTACATCATCCACACAGAGGCCTCAATGGCGCTTCTGCGCAAGTGCACTTTGATCTGCCCTCCTGAGGGCAGATCAAAGTATTGTAGTGCCTACGTGCAGTTGGTCTTTGACCTTTCCTTGCACCTGCGCATTACAGTACTTTGCTCTGCACTCAGCAGGGCAGATCAAGGTGCACATGCGCAGGAGCGCCATTGAGGCCTCTGTGTGGATGGTGCAGGACGCGTCATCCACATGGAGCTGGAAAGGATGGCGATGGGTGGAAGAGAAAAGAAGCCGTAACAGAGACCAGCGACACCCATTGGACCCGACCGCCCCGCAGGCGAGTATAAAAAAAAGAGCGTTTTATGTTATACAGCTCGGCCTGGGGACTTATATACTGCATTTTAGAATACTGTATATAATGGCTGACTGGTGGTGGCCAAAGCTTATAAGGGAAAATCCTAGTGAGAGGTTTTGTGTGTGACTTTAATACTAATCATTAACATTAGATGCTGCGGGCTAAACTATGGTTTGGCCTATCGATTGGCTGACAGCCACCTCAGATGACCACAGGAATGCTCCTGTGTTCTCTGAGACGATCACCTGCTGACATGTCGAGTGACAGCTTTTCTCCGGGAAACCAAAGCGATGAAATGTCCGAAACCAGACATGCGCAAATTGACGTCCCCCAACCATCAGTCAGCCAGTGTACCCATACACATTAGACCGTTAGCCAAACCCATCATTATTGGTTAGTTGGGCCGATATTAGTCTGTGTATTGGGGCCTTAAGACAGCTGGCTGCAGCAAAGCCTCCCTGATAGGCCCCTTTAGCAGAAGGACAAATTGTCAGTCCTGCTTTTTGTCTGGGGATAAGTTTTGATCAACCACCAATCAAAGATGTGACTGATCAGCAGGAGATTAACTTTTTTGTTCATTGTAGGATCATGCAGAAAATGCTATGGATTAATAATCAGTGAGGGCAACTATACACTGTGTGCAGAATTATTAGGCAAGTTGTATTTTAGAGGACTTTTTTTATAATTGATCAACAACTATGTTCTCATAAATATCAAAGCTTAATATTTTTGGAAGTTGGAGTGAGTTTTTTTTAGATTTTGCTATCTTAGGAGGATATCTGTTTGTGCAGATAACTATTACTGTGCAGAATTATTTGGCAATTTAATAAAAACCAAATATATTCTCATCTCACTTGTTTATTTTCACCAGGTAAACCAATATAACTGCACAAAATTTAGAAATAAACATTTCTGACATGCAAAAACAAAACCCCAAAAAATTAGTGACCAATATAGCCACCTTTCTTTATGATGACACTCAACAGCCTACCATCCATAGATTCTGTCAGTTGCTTGATCTGTTTACAATCAACATTGCGTGCAGCAGCCACCACAGCCTCCCAGACACTGTTTTCCCTCCCTGTAGATCTTACATTTTATGAGGGACCACAGGTTCTCTATGGGGTTCAGATCAGGTGAACAACTGGGCCATGTCATTATTTTTTCATCTTTTAGACCTTTACTGGCCAGCCACGCGGAGTACTTGGAGCATTGTCCTGCATGAAAATCATGTTTTTCTTGAACAATACCGACTTCTTCCTGTACCACTGCTTGAAGACGTTGTCTTCCAGAAACTGGCAGTAGGTCTGGGAGTTAAACTTCACTCTATCCTCAACCCGAAAAGGTCCCACAAGTTCATCTTTGATGATACCAGGCCATACCAGTACCCCACCTCCACCTTGCTGGCGTCTGAGTCGGAGTGGAGCTCTCTGCACTTTACTGATCCAGCCTCTGGCCCATCCAGAGTCATTCTCATTTCATCAGTCCATAAAACCTTTGAAAAATCAATCTTAAGATATTTGCTTACCTTGGCCATGTCCCTGAGTATGGCACACCTTGTGCTTTTTGATACTCCAGTAACGTTGCAGCTCTGAAATATGACCAAACTGGTGGCAAATGGCATCTTGATTTTCCTCAATTCACGGGCAGTTATTTTGCGCCTTTTTTGCCCAACACACTTCTTGCGACCCTGTTGGCTATTTGCCATGAAACGCTTGATTGTTCGGTGATCACGCTTCAAAAGTTTGGCAGTTTTAAGACTGCTGCATCCCTTTGCAATACATCTCAAAATTTTGGACTTTTCAGAGCCCGTCAAATCTCTCTTCTGACCCATTTTGCCAAAGGAAAGTAAGGTGCCTAATAATTCAGCACAAGGTATATAGGGTGTTGATGTCATTACACTGCACCCCTCTTCATTACAGAGATGCACATCGCCTGATTTACTTAATTGGTAGTTGGCTCTCAAGCCTATACAGCTTGGAGTAGGACAACATGTATAAAAATTATCATGTGATCAAATTCTTATTTGCCTAATAATTCTGCACACAGTGTATACTGTATATTATATATAGTTTAATCACTCATTTCTAGATTTACTGTTCCATTTTACTTATGAGAAAATGTTTCTGTAAAGATATGAGTATTCACCTTAAATTTCTCAGTAGTGAATACTTAGTTTGGACAAGTGTTATACAAGTAGAAAGGGTCAACCTCATCCAGATGTAGAGCAATGGGACTGCTGATATTGCCAAAATCACAAGCAGTCTAAAGGGCGCTTTACATGCTGCGATATTGTTACCGATATTGTTAGCGTGTGTACCCGCCGCCATCGGTTGTGCGACACGGGCAAATCGCTGCCCATGGCGCACAACATCGCTCAGAACTGTCATACGGCACTTACCTTCCCTGCGACGTTGCTGTGACCGGCGAACCGCCTCCTTTCTAAGGGGGCGATTCGTTCGGTGTCACAGCGACGTCACTAAGCGGCCGCCCAATAGAAGCGGAGGGGCGGAGATGAGTGGGACGAACATCCCGCCCACCTCCTTCCTTCCGCATTGCGGGCGGGACGCAGGTAAGGAGAGGTTCCTTGTTCCTGCGGTGTCACACATAGCGATGTGTGCTGCCGCAGGAAAGCCGAACAACATCGTTACTGCAGCAGCAACAATAATCGAGATTAGGGGGGATGTCACCGATTAGCGATTTTGAACGTTTTTGCAACGATTCAAAATCGCTAATAGGTGTCACACGCAACGACATCGCTAACGTGGCCGGATGTGCGTCACAAATTCCGTGACCCTAACGAGATCGCTTTAGCGATGTCGTAGCGTGTAAAGCGGCCTTAAGGCCACGTTCACACTTTCAGTATTAGTTGAGTTTTTGTTTCTCTTCGTATATGTAAGACAAAACTGTGAGTGGAACAATCAGAGGAAAAGTATAATAGAAACCCGTCACCACTTCTGTATTTTTCACCCACTCCTGGTTTTCTCTTACAAATACTGATGTAAAATACTGATAAACAGGAAAACCAAAGAAATTAACTGGTAGATAAGTTTTTCGTGCATTGCGTAAAAGCATGTTCACACTGTGGCCACTTCATAGACAAAACCAAGAAAAAAACAACAAATTGCATATATTCCCTATAGTAAGTAAATAAGTAAACAGTAATAGTACAGTACATGTAAATAACATAGGGTACTTAGCTAACCCTATTTTGATCAAAAATGCATAAAAGCCATCCTATGCGACAAGGTGTACTCAGTAGGGACATTCCTAGCATGTCTCTAATATTGAAACCTCACCTTATGTCAGATGACTTCAGCGTGAATAAGGGCAGAACAGGAACGGGGCCCGACTGTTCATGGGAAGCGATATCGATAAATGCCTGGCTCAGACAGGGGGCGACAACTCAGTACAACAAACTACAGCAATACAAATACTGATGGAAATTACTGACCAAATACTGCACCTGATAATAGATTCTTTTCCCATTTGTGAAAGGATTATGTAATTATACTTTCTTCCTTCCTTTCTTTTTTTTTTTTTTTTTTTTTTAATAAATGATGCGGATTCTATAGACTGTATGTAAAACTACCGATTTTCTCCACAATATGTGCAAGAGATCTTCATTATCAGAACTGATACTGTAATATGGAGCAGATTTTCCCAGACAGAAAATCTGCTGCACAACTTTACAGTCTTTAGATTGGAATCCACATCGTCCAAAATACTCCCTTTTTGTAATCCTTTCAGTGTCTGTGTATTTTATTCAATGATGTTGCTATGAGATCCTGCTGAGATCAGTAGTTCCCCGCATATTATCACCAGCGACAATACTGTCACGAGTTTCCGTTATAGAGAACCTGTCGGCACAATTTTGTAATGCAAAGAAATGTAAGGAAACTTATTACGGTATATTTAATGTAAGAAAGCTGATAAAGGTCTCTTCCTCCCTCCCTCTCTCTCTCTCTCTCTCTCTCTTCCTCTCTCTCTTCCTCTCTCTGTGTCTCTTCCTCTCTGTCTCTTTCTTTCTCTGTCTCTTCCTCTTTCTTTCTCTCGGTCTCTTCCTCGGTTGCTCGGTGTCCCCGGTGTCCGGTAGGGGGAGGTCCTGCTTGCTCCTCCCACCCCCCTGTACCGGAGCCTCTATCCCCCCAGATCCGCCTCCTCCCTGTACAGCGGACCCGGCAATGAGAAGATTTCCTCCAGAAGATGGCGTGAGTTCGTAGCGCAGAGGTCCTCATACCTGAGAAGTGTCCGTGCAGAGCACCAACCCGTTTTGCGTTGAAGGCGTGTTCCTGGCCCCCATTATGTCCACGGGCTGGGCTCCTGCACAGGCGCCTCCTTCGTCCTTGCAGCCATCCCCGCAGCAGCCGCATCCCATCGCCAGCCCAGCCTCCTCGGAGAACACATTGGGCTGTGCCGTGCACGGCATTCTGGTGCAGCCGGAGCTTGGGATCCCTCATCCTTCTCTACCTCCTGCTCAGCCTCTGCATAAGTGTGTGCTGTGTGGTCATGACCTGAGCGATCTGGCAAACCCCCAGGACCATCAGTGCATGCCATCCGCCAGCCACGACCACTCCTTCCAGTGCACCCAGTGCCTGAAGATCTTTCACCAGGCCACTGACCTTCTGGAGCACCAGTGCACGCAGGTGGGGCAGAAACCCTTTGTCTGTGGAGTTTGTAAAATGGGGTTTTCTCTGCTGACCTCCCTGGCACAGCACCACACTGCCCACAATGGCAGCTCTCTAAAATGCTCCATTTCTGAGAAGACGTACAAGCCTTCGGAGGCAGACACAGCCTGTTTACCCAGCGCCCCCCACCTGTGCCAGCCCCCATGGACAGACCCTTCATCTGCACCCTGTGCCACAAGCCATTTAAGCACTTGTCAGAACTGTCCCGCCACAAGGGCGTGCACACTGGGGAGAAGCCATACAAGTGCACACTGTGCGATAAGAGTGTCAGCCAGTCCTCCCACCTGGTGCACCACAAGTGCACGCACAGCTCGGTGCGCCCCTACAAGTGCGCCGTGTGGGGAAAAAAGCTTCAAGCATCGCTCCCATTTTCTGCGGCACATTTATGGCCATTCAGGCGAGCAGCTCTTCCAATGTCAGACATGCCAGCTGCGCTTTAAGGAATCTTCCCAGTTACTGCAGCACCCATGCACGCCGGCCGGGGAGCGGCCCTTCCGCTGTGCTGCCTGTCAGAAGGCATTCCGCCGTCCATCAGACCTCACAGTACGAGCGCACGCATTGTGAGGAACGCCCTTTCCATTGTGATCTGTGTCAGATGAGTTTTAAGCAACAGTATGCTCTCATGAGGCACCGGCGTACCCACAAGGCTGAGGAGCCGGACAATTGCATCTATTGTGATAAAAGCATGGCCTTCAGCCAGCAGGGGGCCAAGAGCATCTTCAAGTGCAATGCCTGCCAGCAGGGCTACCACTAGGCGCAGGTCTTGCTGTAACACAAGTGCGTGGCCAGTAGCGCAGAGCGACCCTTCCAGTGTAGCTTGTGTCATAAGACTTACAAGCGCGCCTCCGCCCTGCAGAAGCACCAGGCCGCCCACTGCACGGACAAGCCGCTGAGGTGCACGGCCTGCGAGCACCACTTCTTCTCCCCCTCAGAGTTTGTGCAGCATCTGTGCGATCCCACCAGGGACAAACCTCTCAAGTGTCCAGACTGTGAGAAATGATTCAAATATGCGTCTGACCTGCAGAGACACCGACGAGCGCACACGGGCGAGAAGCCCTACAAGTGCCCGTTCTGCGACAAAAGCTTCAAACAGAGGGAACATCTGAACAAACATCAGAGCATCCACAAACGGGAGCAGCACTACAAGTGCCTGTGGTGCGGGGAGCGCTTCCACGAACTGGCTCAGCTCCAGGATCACAGCACACGGCAGACGGGGCCTTCCAGGTGGCCGCGTGTCTCCCATGACTCCACAATGTGTGCGCCACACTGGTGCCCCTCCACCCTCACGCCACAGACTAGCCTCTCCTGTCTGTCAGCAAGTAATAAAGCTATGTGTAAAGGGGAAAAAAAAAAGAAAGCTGATTAAGAACCATCTGCTTAAAAGAAGAGTGGATGGCAATTTATAGACCATGGGAATCAGAAAATGTCTTATAAAGACTCAATATAAAGCCCCTATTGTGCGATACTATGGACTACTATGCACTGCCATAAGGTACATCTGTAAGGTGCAGCAATATAAATGTATTCTCCCCTATAAACAATACTTGTAGGGGAAATGACTCCTTAATAAGTCATCTTTTAGAACCAAATAAAGTTTTCTTTGCACAAATTACACAGCAAACAAAACTGTATGAGAATTCTATGATGCATCGACGTAGAACACTAAGGCCTACCGATGAGGCCTCTTTCCAAATGTCCCATTCTTTTAAAACATTTTGGCCAAAAATAAATAACTTTTATCTTTTATGCTTATGATGGTTTCCAAGTATAAGGCACGCTGCAATGTGTTGGTTCCATAGAATAAAAGGATGCTAATTAATAATGTATGTGGTATAGTTGTAACTGTATAGTATTTCTTCCATACTCGCATGTTGTCTAGTCAACCGTGTTCTGAATAAATGTGTAGAAATACGTACAGTATGTGTTACATAGAAATGGCAGTCTATGCACCAGTGATTGGATTAACATAGATAAACAGGTGTATTTTTATGGTGTAGGTGTGCTGGGTATTAGGAGGTGTAAGGGGTGAGAGTAAAGCTGGGTTCACACTAAGCGACAGCGACAACGACGTCGCTGTTACGTCACCATTTTCGGTGACGTAACAGCGACCTTGTAAGTCGCTGTTATGATCGCTGCTTAGCTGTCAAACACAGCAGAAGCAGCGATCATAACGTCGCTGTGCTACATGTGCAGAGAGCAGGGAGCCGCGCTTAGCGCTGGCTCCTTGCTCTCCTACAGTACACATCGGGTTAATTAACCCGATGTGTGCTGCAGCTACATGTCACAGTTCAGAGAGCAGGGAGCTGCGCGCACTGCTTAGCGCTGGCTCCTTGCTCTCCTAGGTACAGTACACATCGGGTTAATTACCCGATGCGTACTGCAGCCACATGTCACAGTGCAGGAGCCGGCGCTGGCAGCAAGAGCGGAGGCTGGTAACCAGCGTAAACATCGGGTAACCAGGGAAAGGTCTTCCCTTGGTTACCCGATGTTTACGCTGGTTACAGCTTACCGCAGCTGCCAGATGCCGGCTCCTGCTCCCTGCTCGCTTCATTTCGTCGCTCTCTCGCTGTCACACACAGCGATGTGTGTGTCACAGCGGGAGAGTGACGACCAAAAAATGAAGCTGGACATTCAGCAACGACCGGCGACCTCACAGCAGGGGCCAGGTCGTTGCTGGATGTCACACACAGCGACAGCGACGGGACATCGCTGCAACGTCACAGAAAATGGTGACGTAGCAGCGACGTCGTTGTCGCTGTGTGTGACACCAGCTTTAAGCTGGGTTTACACACTGCAACATCTCAAACGACATCGCTGTAACGTCACCGGTTTTGTGACGCAATAGCGATGTTGTTTGCGATGTTGCAGTGTGTGAAACCTATCAGCGACCCGGCCCCTGCTGTGAAGTTGTAATCGTTACAAATCGTTCAGGACCATTCCTAGGTCCTTTGTTTCCCGCTGTGCAGCATGAAGTTTCAGTGTGTGAAGACTTTGCAGCGACTTTGTTAGCAACTTCCCTTTCAAAAGGCTGCTTATCAACGTCCCCAACAACCAGCTAGGTCGCTCTGCAGGTCCGGATCGCTGTTGAGTTGTTGGCCAGGTTTGCCTGTTTGACTGCTCACCAGCGACTTAGCAGAGACTTAGGGAGGTCGCTATTGCGTCACCAAACCGGTGACGTTACAGCGATGTCCTTTGCGATGTTGCAGTGTGTAAACCCAGCTTTAGTGTAAATGTAACACATCATCAGACTTGTGAACAAAATTGGTTGGTATCTAATCACTTGCTGTTTGTTAAGAGCTAGAATAGCTCTTCTCACCTTGCTTCTTCTGATACCATGGGCATAAAGTCTTGTTAAAGTATGTGAATGTATATGTCAGTGATGGTTTTATCAGTGTCTTATGTGTAGTGTGTGTTTGGTGGGCCGCTTATCATTCAGATGATCAATGAGAATATTCATTTTCCTATTAGAACTATCCACATATTAACAAATGCTGGGGATTTTAGGGTAATGATCAGCCTAGACTTAAAATGATGGGATAACTGCATTGTATTTTAGAACATTGATGATAAATATTTAAAATGCACAGCTCAAAAAAAAAAAATTAAGAGAACCTTAAAAACACTTTGAATTTCAAACAGAAGATTGAGAATCTTTACTAATGTAATTGGTGTAATTCATAGAGAGCAAAATTAACGTATCAATGGAAGTCAAATTCTAAAACCAGCTTTGATTTCCAAATTAACCATGTGGAGACAAGCGGGTCAGTGGGTGCTCTCGTCCGCTGGCCTGGCTGTCTTTAAAAAGACCACACGAACCAAGGCTCACCCCACTGAACGTCCAGACTCCTTTCCCGTTGGCAGAACACTACTCAGACAACACAGGGTGAGGGAACCATACATTGGTACAACTTTATTGGTTCACCAACACGCAATTACATTCCCAGAAAGAAGACAAGATGATATGAGTGACAGAGTCTCACCCTTCCGCTGGTCTACCAGGGATTATAATGTTTGGGGCTTCCAGGGCCAACTATCCCAGCCAGCAGCACCCCGCTTTTGTCGGGCACCCACTGAGAGGAGATAACAGCAAGCTGAGGAAGCTGACCTAGCACAGCAAGATATGTAGCCAGGTGACAGAGTTGTCCCAATCTGGGTTTTCCAAGCAAATTCATGGGCTCGGCTCTCAGCAGTGAAGAAGTTCTGCGATCCTAGTCTGAAATCTTGTAGAATGAATCTTGAAGCTGTTCTGTGATCATCCAGCTGGAACCGTAGCTCCTAAGGTGAGGTCATCTAGAAAATTCAAAGTGAAGCAATTCTATGATCCCCCAGCCTGAACCGAAGCTACTCAGCTGAGGGCATGTAGAATATTTAAAGTCAAACAGTTCTGTAATCCGCCAATAACTCAAAGGTGACAGAAGCAAGGCCCTTTTTTATCCCTTAGTTCTCTTACAGGATTGGTGAAGATGGCTGCTCTCTCATTGGTTGCCAGTTCAATCTGTCTACATAATTTTCCTCTGAATCATGTAGTCAGAATGGCTGAGGCAATCCACATTATCGACATAGGGCTTCGATGAGTCTGACATGAGACAATAGCTAACTTCTCTTGATTTAAAATCTAAAGAAATATATGTCTGGTCTAATTAAAAACAGTTTAACCCCCCCCCCCCCCCCCCCAACAAGTGGCCAGATGTTGAGTTGTCACAACTCCTAAAATCAAAGTAAAAGATTGCAGATCCAATATGTCTAAATTGTACTTAGTAATGTGTACAGTCCCAATATGTGCCTGTGTAGACTCCTGAAAACGTCTGTCCATGTTTCTGATGAGATGGCAGATTGTGTCCTCAGGAATCTCCTCCCAGACCTAGATCAGAGCATCACTGAGCTCCTGCACAGTCTGTGGCACTATTTGTCAGCGTCAGTCGCACTGAAACATAGTGTCCCCGGCGTTCCAGAGAAGTTACCTACACTTTTTGGCTACACATTGTCATGCATCATTAAGAGTGAAGAGACTACTGCATCAGCATAAGGCCTGACAATGGTGGCTCTGAGGATTTCATCCTGGTATCTTACAGTAGTTAGGCTATCACTTGGCGGTTTGTGCAAGCTACTTTCTATATGCCTCTCCAGACCTCCCCCTCACCCACTACCAAACTGGTCATGGTGGATGACACTGCAAGCAGCATAACATTCACCGTTTTAGACTCTGTTACATCTGTCACCTGTGCTCATTGTGAAGGGTGCATCAGTGGCAGACCATCCAATTCTGGTTTGTTCTGCCAAAAGTCAATCGCACTGTGAGGTGCTGGGTTATGAGCACAGAAATCGGGAGTTAGTGTTTGCCTGTTTGCTCACTGGATGTAATTTTGTAATGATTTTGCAGTGCTCTTCCTCATACAAATGAGCAGATACCTGTCTTGATGCTGAAATTGTGCCTTTCTACACCCTTTCTTATCATGACACTAGGAAACCTAGAGAAGAATCATTCAGGACAGATGAGGAGTAGCCATCACTTGAAAAAACCATTCCCTTTTTGGGGTTGTCGTAGGCTACTTTCACACAGCCGGTTTTTGCCGGCAGGCACAATCCGGTGAAATGCGGATAAAACTGATCCGGTGCCCGATCCGTTTTATTCCCCATTGACCTGTATTAGCGCCGGATTGTACCGGATGGCCTTGCGTTTCATGCGGCGTCCGCTGGATTGGGCGAAATTTCTTCGTCCGGTTGCTGGAAAGGATGCAGCATGGAACGTTTTTTGACAATGGCGCCGTCCAGCATGTTTTCCTATGGGCGCCGGATCCGGCATGTGCCGGAAACCAACGATAGATCCGGTTTTTGTTTCTGGACATAACCAGAAATTGTGTAAATTCACTTCTAGTCATAGAAAAAATCTCTTTCTCTCTCTGTCGATGTTGGTCTCTCTTTCTGTCGGTCTGTCGATCTCTCTCTGTCAGTCAGTCTGTCTGTCGATGTCGGTCTCGCTCTCTCTCTCTGTCGATCGGTCTCTTCCTCTCACTCCCCCCTTCATATTCACCAATCACCGTCGCGGCACAGCTGTCACACTGCTCTGGCGGCTTTTGAAAATGCCAGCCGCTCATTATTCCATCTCATATACACTGCTTCCCCCGCCCACTGGCGCCTATGATTGGTTGCAGTCAGACATGCCCCCATGCTGAGTGACAGCTCTCTAACTGCAACCAATCACAGCCACCGGTTGACGGGTCTATAACTTGCGGTACAATAAATAAATAATTAAAAAAACGGAGTCCGATTCCCCCCCAATTTTGATACCAGCCAAGGTAAAGCCACACAGCTGATGGCTGGTATTCTCAGGATGGCGAGCCACACATTATGGGGAGCCCCCCAGCCTAAAAATATCAGCCAGCAGCCACCTGGAAATGCCAATTTTGATACCAGCCAAGGTAAAGCCACACAGCTGATGGCTGGTATTCTCAGGATGGGGAGCCACACATTATGGGGAGCCCCGCAGCCTAAAAATATCAGCCAGCAGCCACCTGGAAATGCCGCATCTTTTAGATGTGACGGTCCCGGGACTCTAACCGACTCATCCCGAATTGCCCTGGTGCGGTGGCAATCGGGGTAATAAGGAGTTAATAGCAGCCCATAGCTGCCACTAAGTCCTAGGTTAATCATGGCAGGCATCTATGAGACACCTTCCATGATTAATCTGTAGTGAAACTAAATAAACACAGACACCGAAAAATCCTTTATTTGAAATAAAACACAAAAAAACACCCTCTTTCACCACTTTATTAATCCCCAAAGAGCCCTCTAGGTCCGGCGTAATCCACATGAGGTCCATCGACGCTTTCAGCTCTGCTACATTGAAAGCTGACAGGAGCAGCTGTAGAACACCGCCGCTCACTGTGAGCTCCACAGAGCAACTGAAGTGAGTCACGCTGTCAGCGGTCACGTCACACGGGTAGTGCCTGCGTGTGTGCAGTGATGATGGGGGTGGTAGTGCCTGTATGTGTGCGGTGATGATGGGGGCAGTAGTGCCTGCGTGCGTGCGGTGATGATGGGTTCGGTAGTGCTTGCTTGTGTGCGGTGATGATGGGGGCGGTAGTGCCGGTGTGTGTACGGTAATGATGGGGGCGGTAGTGCTGGTGTGTGTGGTGGTGATGGGGGTGGTAGTGCCTGTGTGTGTGCGGTGATGATGGGGGCGGTAGTGCTTGCGTGTGTGCGGTGGTGATATGGGCGGTAGTGCCTGCATGTGTGCGGTGATGGGGGCACTAGCGCCTGTGTGTGCAGTGATGATGGGGGGGCGGTAGTGATGGCATTGGCGTGTGTGCGATGATGATGGGGGCGGTAGTGCTGGTGTTTGTGCGGTGGTCATGGGGGCGGTAGTGCATGTGTGCGTGCGGTGATGATGGGGGCAGTAGTGCCGGTGTGTGCGGTGATGATGGAGGCGGTAGTGCTTGTGTGTGTGCGGTGATGATGGATGCGGTAGTGCCTGCGTGTGTGCGGTGATGATGGGGGTAGTAGTGCCTGTGTGTGTGCGGTGATGATGGGTGCGGTAGTGCCGGTGTGTGCGGTGATGGTGGGGGAGGTAGTGCCGGTGTGTGCGGTGATGATAGGGTCTCTCTCTCTCTCTCTCTCTCTCTCTCTCTCCTTATGCCATGAAAAAGAAAAAAAAAAGAAAACAGGATAGTTATTTTTTTGCTGGATCCGTCGCATCAGTTTTTACTCAATCTGCGATGGATCTGTTGCATCAGGCACAAACCCCGGATTGTGCCTGATGGCAAAAACCGTATGTGTGAAAGTAGCATTGCTGTTCCTCTCCAGCCTACCGGTTATTACTTTCCTTTACAGCAAAGCAGTTGACATTGATTCACAATCATCTACGCTTCCTGACTAGACATATTGACATACTGAAGTTTAATGTACTTTGGTTTATACTGTCATGTGCTAGTGTTCTATTTTTTTATTTTTATTTTTTATTTTTTTTAGTAACGTAGTACTTTCCTTAGCCGGGGTGTTGTAATATTAAACTTTACCTAGGCTCAAAATAAAATCCCTGACAGGTACCGTATGTGCAAATGTGAGAATATAGGATATTCACTGGATGAACATTGCGCATAAAATCTTACCCATACTCTTCTGAGAAAATTTGTGGAGGAAATCGTACGCAGTACAAATGTAGCAAAACCAAAGCTAACGTGTGATGCTGTACGTCAACATACTCTGGCTGCACAATACAAATAGCACAGCAGCAGCGGCATGATTTCTTTCATTCTTTTTTACAGCACAGCTCACTATTTGTTAAGATGCTGCTTGATACATGTTTATGTCAATTTATTCTGTTGATCAACACCTTAAAGGGAATGTATCGTCAGAAAAAAAAAATTTCAGTAACTGAAAAAATGTAAAGTAATAATATTTTAATGTTTTGTTTAAATGTTATTTTTTTTAATTGAGCAAAATATAAAAAAAATTTAAAAGTTTGATATTTTCCACTGTTTCCACTGTTAAACACTAGGGGGAGCAGCTTCTGAAGTCCTACAGGAATCCAACTGTAGAAAAAGCTCACATTACAGCTGCAGTAAAGTGGGCGGAGTCTGCTCTCCTGTGTGTGGGCGGAGTCTGCTCTCCCCTCCTAATCTGAGTGTTTACAACACATATCAGAGAATAACATGTAGGGACATAGTGTAGAACCATTTTGTTGGTGACCAGAAATGTCTAAAGTGTCACCAAGGACAGCAGGAGTATCGCCCAGGACAGGATTAGATACACAGCTCAGCAGACAGTATCACCCAGGACAGAATTAGATACACAGCCGTGCAGACAGTATCACACAGGATAGGATTAGATACACAGCCGTGCAGACAGTATCACACAGGAGAGGATTAGATACATAGCCGTGCAGACAGTATCAGCCGTAGCAGCGGCAGTACTCACATGCAGTGGCACACACACAGCAGCGGCAGCAGCGTGCAGAGCGGAGGGAGGGGTGTCATCGGCGACAGTAACGGCGGGGGGAGGGGCGGCGGGCAGAGCTGTGGCTGGGGAGAGCAGAGGGAGGGTTGTCATCGGAGACAGTAATGGTGGGGGGAGGGGCGACGGTAGCAGTAGCGGGGGCAGAGCGGGGGCTGGGAAGAGCGGAGGGAGGGGGTGTCATCGGAGACGGTAACGGGGGGAGGAGAGGGGAGGGTAGGAGGCCCGTACTCACGTATCCTGGTGGTTGACAGGGGTATAGTGGAGCAAACAGCATATGCTGTGAGCTCCACAATGATGGCGCTGATCTCCCGCTGCTGTGATCTGGACAGCCCAGGGGGTGCGTCCAGGTCACAGCAGACGCCCACTGTAACGTAAATGATGGGATCGGATCCCGACCACTGTTTTCTATGCACAGGGGCTGCCATAAAGGAGTGAGTAATTGTCGTTACACACAGCAAATCCAGCATGGCCCCCAGTGCCTCCAGTAAAATTAGAATTAAATAAAAACTAAATAAGCTGCAATTTTAACTTTGTATTAAAAATACCTGATTTTATAATCACTATTTTTAATAAAAAAAACGAGATACCTTACCTTTAATGCAACTGGTGAAATCTGCTGAAAATCTGCAGCGTTTCCATGACAAATTTGGTGTAGACTACAAATAGATCAGTTACCCTGTGTTGTTCCTGATTTGATGGATTTAACCCACCATTGTCTTTTATACAGCTGCTGCATTAAAAATACCATCTGTTCTGAAGGGGCAAGTAAAGCTGCAAAGATGTTCAACATTACTATCATAAAGTGATCTGTAAACTGAGTGTCATGCTGGTGTGATGGGATTAGAGAGTGAGTGGAAGGGGTCCCCTGCTGCTTACCCACAAGCTAGGGAAGTACACTGGGCTGACCCTCAATCCAAAATTACGCTTGAAGGTAGCGATGTCTGATCCCCCAGCCTCTCCCTGTTTCCTGTCCTGGCCATGATGGTAATGTCCCCGCCTCACCCACCACCCAGGGGAACAGACCAGGACGGAGAGCACCACCTATACAAACAATAGAAAGGAGGGTAACAACTCACACACCACAGGGAAAACACACAGGGATATACAGGTACTGGGAAGGGAAAAGGGAAAGTACCAGGGTAACCCTTCACTCACACAACAAAGCACAGACCACAGCAGCAAGAAAAACGTCTGTCCACGTCTGAGCCCAGCTCCAGGATGATTCTGAATAACCGGCACCCCCTGGTGGAAGCGGTTTTTTTTATCCAGGCCGGAAGTGGACATCAGCAGAAACCGCTGAGCTGCCGGGCAGAGTCTGTTGCTGGAACAAAACTGAAAGTAACCCCTTGTGTGCCACAAGAAACGAAACCCGTTTAAATTGTGTGGCCTGAACCTGTAAAAAAAACTCAGGCAGAGAAGACTGTGACACTACGACACATGCATACTTGTCATTGAAGGTAATGCCTCAGGTAAACCCACAATATCATGTGGCCGTTGGTTATCACATTTAAGCTTGGTTTTGTTCTCACAATGGAGACCCAGCCTAAGGAAAGGTATTTGGGTTTATTTTGACTTTTATTTGGAACTCTTCTGTGTCTACACCATCACATATAGCTGCAACCACATCAGTCGTCAGTTGAGCAAAGCTAGTACCTGTTTGAAAATGGAAGCATATAGCAAATGAAGGGTTATCTGGAACTTATCTTTTTATATTGGCACTACTTTATTAATTACTTTCAGGTCTACCATACACTGTACGTCCTTGTACTCTGTTACATTTCAAAGATGTGATTCTAGTAAAGAAGTTGTTCCTGTAAGTCATGATGGCGCTTCTATGAAAGGTTCAGCTCTTGAATTGAAGCACGCCATTTGTACTTTATATGTACAGTTGTTTGTAAATGCAATGCTTTCATTGTAAAACCTGTCTGCTGTTTCGTTAATAGCTCTATCATATTATTCCACTTCTAATTACAGGGAAGCGCTCTGAGTGACTGTATGAATGTTAGACGCGTGAAGGTCAGCTGGAGTAACTGAACATTTGCAGTTGAAGAGATCTCTGTTACATTACTTTTTTCTTATTACACAACACTGCTACTTGTGCATTAGTATAAATCTGCTCTAGTTTCTGGAGCCTGGCTGAAATTCAAGGCTGTGCAACATTGGCTTATTATGACTTCTAACAATAGGCTGTGGCGGGAAGGCTGCACAATGGCGGGACTTAGGCACTCACTGCTGATTTCAATGATGAGGAAAACAACCCTCGCACTAAGCTTTAACCCATCAGCCACTAGAATGATGTTTGTTGTCTCTGCCTGTTGATGATGGACCTTAGACTGTGGGATATTATTTTAGCCCTCCATTCCTTAACTCTTCTGATGCTTGTCACTTGTCATACTAAGCAGTGGAGAAGAAGTCAAACTACATGTATGGTGTTGTTGCTCTGTGTCCTGTCTGGTTCAAAAAATTGGTCCATGGCTGTGCTGGAATAACGCCTCAGTGTGGGCTTTTCCATAATTTTAACACTTTATAGTGTCTCCTGGCTTCCTCTTCCAACAGGGGCTTCCAGGTAACAGCGGACTTCCTTCAGCAATCATGCTTGATATGAGCCTACCTACTTGGCAAGGGGATCCTACGGTCACTAAGGTGGTTCTCCCAGAATGGCTGCTACCTGGTTAGTTGTCAGTCTTACCCTTCTGATTGGGTGATTACTTCTTGACTTTCGTCTAAAATCAAATTCAGTATCTTTCTAGTCAATCGCTTAACCAAGGCCATTGATGTGAATTGATACCCTTATGCACACTGGGAGGAAGCTTTAGGGTGTGACAGGTGGCTCTTATAATTATTTGGTCGAGTGATGCCGACGTCCAGGATTGATATCAGAGTACAAGTAGTTTGAGAGTCTTGAGTTGCGGAGGTGCCATTGAGGTACTTCAAATTACTGGGTGTGGTGGGACCAAATACTCGGTGATTTAAGCACATTTTTACAGCACGTCAAACTTTCTTATTTTCAAGCAGACACTTATTCAGGACCTTCTGTCTACGATGTGGAATTTTTAAATTTCCCAGCTGAAGATCCGGTTACTACATTGGAAAAACCTTCACTATTTATTTTGATTGTGTGTGTGTGTTAATCTAGTTTCTCTGATATGGCAGGTCAGTTCGATGCTGGAAGCATTATTGGCTCTTCCTAAGCTTCATACTGTGGTCTTTTGTTCTAGAGGGATGGGGAAAGGAATGGTTTGTTGAGGGCTCTTCTCCTTTTGGAGTGGGCTGTGATAGACCACATCTTTGTGCAATTTTTTTTATGGTGTTATTCACTTTCTGTAACACACTTGGATAAATAGCACCTTCTGAGGTTATTTAAAATGAAACCGTATGATTCAAAAGAATGTCTTGCAGCTCTTATTTTTAAATTTGATGCACTTAAAGGGAATCTGTCAGCAGGATTTTGCTATGTCATCTGAGACCAGTATGTGAAGGCAAAGAAATCCTGAATCTAACAAGGTATCACTTAGATTACCGGATGCAGCTGTTCTGACACAATCAAAGATTTTACCTTTAGCGTGTAGTAGAGCTTAAAATGCTACTCCCGCCCATACCAGGCTTTCATTGTACATTTCCATAGGCAGAAGCTGCTAGTCACAAAGGGGGTGGAGTCAGACTTGAGCTCACTCGTTCCTCAGTCTACTAATGATAAAACTACTGAAGCTTAAAGGGAACCTGTCAGTAGATTTGGAACCTACTGTATAAGCTGCAGCCACCACCAGTGGGCTTTTATATACAGCATTCTAACATGCTGTATATAAGAGCCCAGGAAGCTGTGTAGAATGTAAAATTCACTTTATAATACTTACCTAAATGGTTGCTGCGGTGGAGTTGGGTCGTATGGGTGTCTCCGTTCTCCAGTGCCAGCGCCTCCTCTTTCGGCCATCTTCATCCTCCTTCTGAAGCTTGTATGCATGACGTCTCCTACGTCATACACACTCGCCGATCCTGTGCAGGCGCACTACAATACTTTGATCTTCCCTGCTCAGGGCAGATCAAAGTGCGCCTGCGCAGGACCTCAATACCGGCGAGTGTGGATGACTTAGGACGCGTCATGCACCTTGGCTTCAGAAGAAGGAGAACAAAGATGGCAGAAAGACGACGCTCGGAACCCGGAGAATGGAGATACCCATATAACCCAACTCCACCGCAGAGACCGTTTAGGTAAGTATTTTAAGTGATTTTTACGTTCTACACAGCGGCCTGGGCTCTTATATACAGCATGTTAGATTGCTGTATATAAGAGCCCAATGGTGGTGGCCACAGCTTATAGGCCCCAAAAACTGGTGACAGGTTCCCTTTAAATATGGTTTTAAAGAAGCACTTCACTTTTACATTTTATTTCTTTGCACCTCCATTCCGCCCATCTGATTGCCTATCACAGTCTGTACTTCTCTTAGGGAACGTTACTTCAAACCCATATATTCTTCTCTTCAGATTCCATCTTGAATGTCAGATTTCACTCTTCTTTCTGTTCTATTATCATTCCCTCATGCATCTGCACAGTCTCCCATGGCCAGTTAGTCCCAGTACCATCTCTGCCTGCCCTGCTCAAACTAATTGTCTTCTCCTAAATGGTCTAATAGATGGTCAGCATACAGTCAGAGAGGCTAAAAAGAGATTTCCTACATTATAACAGTGTGACACTCGCTGTGTAATAATTTTCATGAACTATTTTTGTGACACTCCCTCCCTCATGAGAAAGTGTGGCACATTCCATGCAATTACACCGTACTGAAGCTCTGGTCATTTAAATGGTGTCCTCCTGAAGAGATCATAAATCCATGCATTTCTTGGGGGTTCACAATGTGGTTATTTGACTTAACTGAGGAAAAGTACACCATGAAAGCCCAGATATTGACTTCATATTGTAATATGCAAAAAAACAAAATTGATTGCTACTTTAAGCTGGATTTCTATTGTGGTGCAAGCATGTATACAGCCATACAACTAGTTCCATATGTAAAAACATACTGATAGGGTGCTATTAAGTCAATATTACCAATTGCATGCAGTATCTCCTGCAGAAATATGCAATTGTTGACAAACTGCAACTCAACTTTAGACAGAAATTGTGGGCTACAGTAGTATCTGTTCAATGACTCTCATATATATATATATATATATATATATATATATATATATATATATACTGTGTATGTGTGTATATATATATATATATATATATATATATATTTTTATATATATATATATATATATATATATATATATATATATACGCAGAACATTCAGATTGAAATTTCCCATATGTGTTGAGCCATTTAGTTCTTATTCATGAGTTAATAATAACTGAGTGGTTTGAAACACATCAGAGTTTTAATCTGAATGTCATGTAAATATGACCACACTGTACAGTCGATAACGGTATGTGTGCTTGACTTCACATCTACTATTTTTAGCTTAGTGGGTAACTGTTACGCCCTGGAAAAACCAGGTAGTCACAAAAGTTGTCCACCCTCCTTGTTACCACCAAAAACCCACACCCAGGTACAATACACAGCCATTAAAGCCTAGCCACCCCCTCATGATAATAAGGACACACCAGTGGGCGGGATCAGGCGGATGAGAACGCCCACCTAGGGGTCCTGAGTTGTCAGGGGCGGGAGCACGACAGACAAGTCGTGGAGTTCAAGTCTGACAGTTGAGAGTGGAGGAGAGAGGAAGTGAAGTGTAGTCAGAAGTAGGGGCCCTTGGACTACCTGGCTAGGTGGCAGACAGTGAACAGGGCCACAGGCGACGGAGATCCGGTCACGGGAGACCTTAAGTGGACCGGGGCAGAGTCGTAGCCTGCCGGTGCCGATAGCGGGAATCCGGTCTAGAGGCTGTGCACACAGACTGGGTGCCTGGACCCTAGAACGAGGAAAGTTGCATGCCCCTTGTTAATCAACCAGCACAGGATGAGGTTTCAGGCCTTGTTCTCCAGAAGGCCAGAGAGCTCAACGCAAGCTCAACGCGGGGGATAGGGTGTCCGTCAGAACCCACAGAAATCCCAAGGGTCAGATTTCGCGGGCCACAGCTCCCAAACATACACAGTACCGGGAGTGGACTTCTCCGTTCCATGCAAAGTCGTCCGACAAAAGAGACAAACACAGAGTGCAGGAGGAAGGGACACCTGTTCACTAACCCGGGTGTGGGACCCGAATATACCCTCCAACGGAAGCCGGTCACTGGCAACTTGGTTTACCACTGGACTAGTGTGAGATTACTGAACTGTGAGTACACCATTGACCCTCGGTCCAACCCAGCACGCCACCTCCAGCAGCCATTACTCCCGTGTACCGACCACAGGCCCCGAGACTACGCCTCCCCTACCCGTGGAGGGGATCCCATCTTGCTGCCCCATCACCAGGCAGCGGAGGTGTCACCATCCCTGACCGCATCCCACGGGTGGCATCACAGACACAACAAACCCCCTGTAAATATTCCCCTTTCCAACAGTTGTGGGGACGGACGGCCGTGCGAGCCCGGGTCCGGTCACCACTCGAGCCGCAGCAGCGAACCCGGATCCGAGCGAGCACAGCCAAGCAGCGCAGCGGCCCCCGCCCGCAACATAACCACAAGGTCCTCTTCATTGTATGTGAAAGAAGGAGCTCTGGTCAGTTGAGATTAAAGTAAAACCTTTTGGACTATATGCAAAACACTATATGTGCCGGAAAAGTAACACTGCACTTCACCCTGAAAATAACATCCCCATAGTCAAACATGGTGGTGGTAGCATCATGCTGTGGGAATGCTTTTCTTCAGCAGGGACAGGGAAGATGGCCAGAGTTTATGGGAAGGTGGATGGCAGTAAATACAGGACAATCCTGGAGGAAAACCTGGTATAGGCTGCAAAAGACTTGAGGCTGGGGCGCAGGTTCTCCTTCCAGCCGGACATCAACTGTAAACATACTGCCAGAGCTACAATGGAATACTTTAGATCAGAGCATATTTTTGTGTATGAATGGCCTAGTCACAGTTCAGATCTAAATCCCATTGGAAATCTGTGGCAAGACTTGAAAATTGCTGTTCACGGACGCTCTCCATCTGGTCTCTCTGAGCTAGAGATATTTTGCAAAGAAATATTTTGCAGTGAAAGATGGTCCTACAAAATATTTACTGAGCAGGGCTGAATACAAATGCATGTAATTTTCAGATTGATATCTTTAAAATATTTAGAAAATAATATAATTTCTTTTACATTTCACAAATACTTGCTATTTAGTGTTGATATATCACAAAAATCACAATAAAGTACATTTAACCCCTTAACGACCGCCGATACGCCTTTTAACGGCGACAAATTAGGGTACTTCTTCCGATCCGCCGCTTTTTAACGGCGGTCGGAAAAGAGGGTCTAGCGCCCCCCAGAGTCAGAAAATTTCCGGGGTCTCAGCTGCCGGGGGTAGCTGAGACCCTGGAGATCATGATTCTGGCCGGTTTTTCCGGTCCCCGCTCACCTGATGACCGGTATACACCGTATACCGATGATCAGGTTACAGTAAATGACCGCGCCGGTAAAAAATCATTTATCTCCCATCTGGCATAAACAAACATGTCAGATGGGAGATAAATCTCATCCCCGGTCCTTTCGGGTCCCCTCGGTATCCCCAAAGTGCCCCCTCCGACCCCCAACCCCCTCCCGAAAATCCAAGATGGCCGCGCGCACCGGCGAGCACAGCAGCGCGCCGGCCGCATTTACACTTTTCTTATGGTTTCTGTCATATGTGCCATAACACATGCGACAGAAACCTGCTCCCTAGGCCCTGCCGGATCCCTATTGGTGTTCCCCGGTGTCATGCATACCTGTCGGAGCGCTGATCCCCCGCGGCCCCCTCCTCCTTCACAGCAGACGCCGGTGAGTGCGGTCACAGGTGCCGAGCAGCTGACAGCTTCCTGTGTTGTGAGACGCTGGCTGCTGCTGCTGCTGCTCGGCACACTGCAGCTGTGACCCAGGGAGGGTGGGTGCAGATTCTTTGCACCCACTCTCCTCAAATGGTGGGTCTGCAATACTAGAAAATGGATACGTTCCCTGAACGTGTCCCCCATATTCTAGAAGGTCCAGAGTCGACGTGGGACGTCCAAATGGATTACAGCGGATTTTATTTTTCTTTTCCTTTCAATAAATTGGTCAATCAGGGAATGTTTTGGGGAGTGTTTTTTCAAATTAAATTTTTTTTTGTTGTCAATTTTTTTTTTTATTACTGTCAATTAGTTATGTCGGGTATCTGATAGACGCCGTGACATAACTAATTCCTGGGCTTGATGCCAGGTGACATTACACAACTGGTATCAACCTCATTTATTACCCCGTTTGCCAACGCACCAGGGCGCGGGATGAGCTGGGGCGAAGCGCCAGAATTGGCGCATCTAATGGATGCGCCACTTCTGGGGCGGCTGCGGCCTGCTATTTTTAGGCTGGGAAGAGTCCAATAACCATGGCTCTTCCCATCCTGAGAATACCAGACCCCAGCTGTCAGCTTCACCTTGGCTGGTGATCTAATTTGGGGGGACCCTACGTTTGTTTGTTTTTTTTAATTATTTATTTATAAATAATTAAAAAAAAAAACAGCTTGGGGAGCCCTCCAAATTGATCACCAGCCAAGGTGAAGCTGTCAGCTGTGGTTTGCAGGCTACAGCTGTCTGCTTTACCCTAGCTGGCTATCAAAAATAGGGGGGACCCCACGTCATTTATTTTAATTATTTTTTTTTTCTTTTTGGGCTAAATACAAGGCTAGGCACCCTTTAGTGCCACATGAAAGGCACTAAAGGGCGCCAGCTTAGAATATGCAGGGGGGTGGGACGTTATATATGTTTGACATCTATCCATTCATCTATTGTAGCATTTTAGGCTATGTGCCCACAATCAGGGTTTGCAGCGTTTTGGGCGCAGAGTGTTTTCCTTGCGTCCATAACGCTGCGTTGTGCAGTAGAAGCACAGTTGAAGGATTTTTAGAAATCCCGTGCCCACTGTGCTTCTTTTCTCCGCAGCATAAACCGACCTGTGGCGCAGCTTCCAGAGCCTCAGCATGTCAATTTATGCTGCGGAGATGAGTGTGCTCTGCAGGTAGCATAGAGCTCCACAGCAGCCTGAACCCAAATCGTGGGCATGGGCAGCTGCGTTCTCCCGTGGACAACACTCACATCTCTGCAGGAAGGCTGACACTGTGTACTGGACGCCGTGTCGCTGGATCATGGCCACATAGCCTAAAAGAGAGAAATTTGTTGCTACAGCAACATTTTTGTGAAGTACCTGTGGATTCAAAATGCTTACTATACTCCTGAATAAAATCCTTGAGGGGTCCAGTTTCCAAAATGGAGTCACTTGTGGGGGGTTTCTAATGTATAGGTACCCAAGAGGCCCTGCTAATGTGACATGGTGCGCGCAATTTATTTCAACTTTTCCAAAATTCAAATAGTGCTCCTTCCATTCCAAGCCCTCCCATATATCCAAACAGAGGTTTTTGGCCACATATGGGGTATCCCTGCACTCAAAAGAAATTGGATAACAACCTGTGGGGTCCACGTTTTGTTGTTGCCTCTTGAAAAAGTGAGAAATGTGATGCTAAAGAAACATTTTTGTGAAAAAAATGAAAATTTTCAATATGGCAACCTAAGCTTATCAAATTCTGTGAAGTATTCGTGGATTCAAAATGCTCAATATACACCTAGATAAAAGCCTTGAGGTTTCTTGATTCCAGAATGGGGTCACTTGTGGGGGGCCTCCACTGTTTAGGCACTTTAGGGGCTTTCCAAATGCGACATAGCGTCCACTAATTATTCCAGCCAAATGTTCAGTCAAATTGCACTCCTTCCCTTCCAAGACCTGCCGTGTGCCCAAACAGTTGATTTCCACCACATATAAGATATCACCAAACTCAGGAGAAATTGCAGAATACATTTCATGGTGATTTTTTTCCTGTTACCCTTGTGAAAAAAAAAGCTACCTGGTTGAAGTAACAATTTTGTGGTAAAATTTTAATTTTTTTATTTTCATGGCTCAACGTTATAAACTTCTGTGAAGCACCTGGGGGTTCAGGGTACTCACCAAACATCTAGATAAATTCCTTGAGAGGCCTAGTTTCCAATATGGGGTCACTTGTGGTGGTTTTTTGCTGTTTACGTACCTTAGGGGTCCTCCAAATGCAACATGGTGCCCGCAATCTTTTTCAGCCAAATTTCCTTTCCAAAATTCAAATATTGCTCCTTTCGTTCCAAGCCCTCCTATTTGTCCAAACAAAGGTTTCAGACCACATGTGAGGTATCACCGCGCTCATAAAAAAGTGGGTAACAAACATTTGGGTCACATTTTTGGAATTACCTCTTGAAAAAGTGAGAGAATTGATGCTAAAGCAACATTTTTGAGAAAAAAATTACAATTTTCAATATGACAAAGTAACGTTATCAAAATCTGTGAAGTACCTGTGGGTCCAAAATGCTCAGTATACCCCTCGATAGAAGCCTTAAGGGGTCTAATTTCCTAAATGGGGTCACTTGAGGGGGGTTCCTGCTGTTTAGGTACCTTAGGGGATCTGTAAAAGCAACATGGTGCCCGCAATCTGTTTCAGCCAACTTTGCTTTCCAAAATTCAAATATTGCTCCTTTCATTCCGAGCTCTCCCATTTACCCAAACAAAGGTTTCTGACCACATGTGGGGTATCGGCGCGCTCATAAGAAAGTGGGTAACAAAGTGTGAGGTCCAATTTTTGGTGTTACCTCTTGAAAAAGTAAGAAAATTAGTGCTAAAGTAACATTTTTAGGTAAAATGTTAATTTTTATTTTTTTTCATTCCATATTACTTTAGTTCCTGTGAAGCACCTGAAGGGTTAATAAACTTCTTGAATGTGGTTTTGAGTACCTTGAGGGGTGCAGGTTTTAGAATGTTGTCACTTTTGGGTATTTTCTGTCACATAGGCCTCTCAAAGTCACATCAAATGGGATGTGGTCCCTAAAAAAATGGTTTTGTAAATTTTGTTGAAAAAATGGGAAATTGCTGATGAACTTTGAACCCTTCTAACTTCCTAACCCCAAAAAATTTTGTTTCAAAAATTGCGCTGATCTAAAGTAGACAAGTGGGAAATGTTATTTATTAACTATTTTGTGTGACATAACTCTCCGGTTTATGGGCATAAAAATTAAAAGTTTGAAACTTGCAAAATTTTAAATTTTTTTGTCAAATTTCAGATTTTTTCACAAATAAAATAAAAAAATATCATCCTAAATTTACCTCTAACATGAAGCCCAATATGTCACGAAAAAAAATTCTTAGAATCACCGGGATCCATTGAAGCGTTCCAGAGTTATAACCTTATAAAGTGACACTGGTCAAAATTGCAAAAAATGGCCTGGGCATTAAGTACAAATCTGGCTTCGTCCTTAAGGGGTTAAGATTGTGGGTGTAATGTAAAAGAATGTGGAAAAGTTCACAGGGTATGAACACTTTTTCATGGCAATGTGCATGTTTATACAAAATGTCAATCTTTATGAAAGAAAAATATGATACAAACAATTGTGAAAGGAAAAAAGAGGAAAAGAAAACAAATATTATGAGTACAAAATATTCCAGCCTACACAAAAAGATTACCAGTCATGATATTATCAATTAGTAATACATGATTTTACTGACAGAATAGGAACTACAAACTATAGAACCATGAAATATCATACCAATCAAATGTACATAATCAGGAGACACAAATAAATCATAAATTTATTGTACAAATTCCTATTAAGACTACATGAATATATTTCTGCTTTCCAGTTGAACAGTCTCTAATAAATATACTGTATAGACTTTAAATCAAAGAAGATATTGCATTGCTACCCACCACACTGACATATACACAAGACATCCAGATAAAGCATTAAAAAAAAAATCAGTTCTTATACATGGCTTGAAAGAAATTAGTGGTTTGAAACTTGTTTATTGTTTTAAATTTTTTTTTTTGCAGGATTTCATATGTTTATACATGACCATGAAATAAAGTTGCAAATTACATTAAGTGTGCGGAATCTCACTTCTACTATTTTTAAATATCTTATTTGCAGGAAAGTAACTGCTTATGTCGAAAGTTCCACTCCAGCGGTTTTTATTTGAGCGATGGAGTGGTGCTTTAAATCTAATTCCCATACCGCTGTCTTATGCTTACTGGTCGCCTTCTTCATCTGTCTCCAGTGTTGCTCTGGTCAATCTCTGGCAGTTTGTGATTTGCTGGCAGCTCCAGTGTTTCATGGAACGCGCCAGAGGTCACAACTCTGTACAAGTCTATGAGAGCCTCGTTCAGGCTCTCGTAGAGTTGCATTGAGTGCCTGTGACGTTCAGACAGTCAGAAGTTTCGGGCACAAGATGGAGCTGTAGGATCGGAGCAGTGCTGAAAAAGGATGAAAACACAGGAGGATAAGTATAACACAGGAGGAAGGGGACTTAGGGGCACTTTACACACTACGACATTGCAGGTGCGATGTCGATGGGGTCAAATTGAAAGTGACGCACATCCGGCGTCGCAGGCGATATCGTAGTGTGTAAAGCCTTTTTGATACGATTAACGAGCGCAAAAATGTCGTAATGGTATCATCGGTGTAGCATCGGTCATTTCCATAATTTGGAAATGACCAATGTTACGATGTTGTTCCTCGCTCCTGTGGCAGCACACATCGCTGGGTGTGAAGCCGCAGGAGCGAGGAACTTCTCCTACCTGCATCCTGCGGCTCACGCCAGCTATGTGGAAGGAAGGAGGTGGGCGGAATGTTTATGTCCTGCTCATCTCTGCCCCTCCGCTTCTATTGGCCGCCTGCCGTGTGACATCGCTATGACGCCGCACGACCCGCCCCCTTAATAAGGAGGCGGGTCGCCAGCCAGAGCAACGTCGCAGGGCAGGTGAGTGCATGTGAAGCTGCTGTAGCGATAATGTTCGCTACGGCAGCAATGACAAGATATCGCAGCTGCGACAGGGGCGGGGACTATCTCGCTCGGCATCGTAAGCATAGGCTTGCGATGTCCTAGTGTGCAAAGTGCCCCTTAGATTTAAAGTGCCACTCCAGCGCTGAAACAAACAATCCTCTGGAGTGGTGCTTGAATCACTGCGCAGTACAGAAAAAGTACTGTTCATTCAGAATTTGTCGTTTTGGGTGGAACTGATTTTTTAAATTATGTAAGAAGATTTGTGAAAAACTTGAAGGTGACAGCTAATCTTTATACCTTATGACCTTTAAGAGCTGTCAAGTATCATCCTGTTGGTTGATGTGTATTCCGCTATTAAATTATGACTAAATTTAATACAGCTGAATGCGGTCTTTCATGAAAATGCTGTGCATTTGCATAGTAATATCATAGGCAACTGCAGTGCACACAGCCAGCAAACACTCTGGACACATGCATCATTAAAGGTGGCTTCAGAAAAGCCACCTGCTCGATTATCAGTTTGAGCATTGCCAAAGCCTTCAGAAGCCAGGTGGATTGCAGGCATGGTCAGAGGTCAGAGCTTGATTCAGAACAGTGAAAAAGAGATAAAAGCTGACACGGCTTCCTTAGTACAACGCATTTGCATAATGAATTCTATTGAAGCCTTTTAATGAAATAAAACAACAATAAAGCTGGATTATTATAATGCAGCCGTTTTCTGTCCTCTACGTTCAGAGACAGATAGATGACTAATTTTCTGATAAGCCAGAACCTATTACAGGAATTACATACTTGAAAGCAGATCATGCAAATATGCACTATCATTTATAATACACGGCATATTTATATATTTTTTTTGTTTTACACCCAGTTTAGATAATAGGCAGGTGAGCAAACAAGCCATTTGCACCTTCCGTGATCCTACTACCAGGCACTTCTAATGCTCCAGTTTATTTGCATATGTGGCATGACTTTGATGAAGATTAATATTCTGATATGTTCTCATAAATGCTGAAAAATGGTTTTAATAGTAATTAGCAGTCATTTAAAAAAAAAAGTAAAATAATTCTACTTCTAACCACAAAAGAGGCTGAATAATGGAGTTGTAAAACATCTTCATCTTTCAGCCAGCACTCTGTTGGACCCAAGATATGACTGTAAAGCAGCTTTGCAATGAGCTGTCGTGTTATTCATTGTCTATAGGACTGGTAGAGATTGCAGGGTATGCTGGTATCGTCATTGGCAGTAGGCAGTTAATAATATAGAAGCATTAGTCCATTTCTACAGGACCACCATTCTTGTGATCAGTGAGGCCCCAGCAATCAGACACATCACCTGTCTTGTGTTTAGGTGATAAGTTGTAATTGTTGGACATCCTTTTTTGCTCAGTACATTTGATTGACTTCACTCATTTTAACATATACTGTACTAAAGGCCCAGTCACACACAACGACTTACCAGCGATCCCGACAACGATACGACCTGATAGGGATTGCTGGTAAGTCGCTGGGAGGTCGCTGGTGAGATGTCAGTCAGACCTTACCAATGACGCAGTAACGATAAAGGTCGCAGTAGTGACCTGTTTAACGATCTTGGTAGTCATTGGGACCCTGTCACACAGCGTCAAACACAGCGATGTGTCCTGCCCAGCAGGACATCACCTTTGAAGAAAATGGACCGGACCATTCGTCAACGACTAGAGATCTCACAGCAGGGGCCTGATCGCTGGTAGGTGTCACACATAACGAGATCGCTAACGGGATCGCTACTGCGTCACAGAAACTGTGACTCCGCAACGATCTCGTTGTGTGTGACGGGCCCTTAAAACAGGGGAAGTGGGTAGAAATGGTAAGAAATTGCAATTCCACCATTGTTTGTGTGTTGTTTTTACAATGTTAACGACCCAAACATGCATCAATTTTCTTTTTCTATTTAAGTGATGAAAAAACAATTCAGAATATTGCAAAAAAAATTCTTTGTGTTGCCATTTTCTGATACCCGTAACCGTCATTTCATGTCTTTAAATTTGTTTTGTCTAGATACAATTCTTTGATTGCTTATTATTACATTTATTTAAGGGGGTTAGGTAACCAAAGAAAAACGCAATGCAGGTTAATTAGTTCCAGATTTTAATAAATCAAACTTTTACAAACACAGCGACACCAACATTTTTTTTTATTATTATATATGTTTTGGGGGGGGTTTTTTAACGGCGCAAAGAAGGTGATCTGAACTTTTATATGTTTTCCTCTTTTATATTTTTAATCCGATTAGTTTTTATTGAAAACACGGCAGATACAAAATCATACATGGTAAATGAAGATTAAATTTGTCAACTGCCCATGCATACATGAGGGCTCATTTTTTTTTAATATTTTTAAATACTTTATTCTTTGTTTTCCATAATTTTTTAGTTTTGAACCTGCGATGCTTTGATTGCTTTTACTAGATGTTAGAGACCGATTCCAGCTATATATACAGCTGTAACCAGTATCTGCCACTTGTGACAAGAGCTCAGCTCTTGAGCCACCTCCACACCTGAGGACCCATTGCCAAGACATGTATACCTTCATTTCACGATTATCAAGCATTATATACTGGCTGCCAATCACCAGATGAATGAGCAAAACTACCATGCATCAGGAGAAATGATCTCTTGTGCAGTGGGGCATTGTCCTGTGTAAATAGAACTCGCACTGCTGACAGCCATGGCAGCCTATGTGCGCTGAGTGAGTTATTAACACTAGAACTACTGAGGTAGTCATTTTGACTACTTTGCACCATGTATTTTTATATAGGTGTCACGAGTCCAGTAGTTCTAGTGTTAAGCTGGTGTCACACATAACGACGACGACAACGACGTCGCTGCTACGTCACCATTTTCTGTGACGTTGCAGCGACGTCCCGTCGCTGTCGCTGTGTGTGACATCCAGCAACGACCTGGCCCCTGCTGTGAGGTCGCCGGTCGTTGCTGAATGTCCAGCTTCATTTTTTGGTCGTCACTCTCCCGCTGTGACACACACATCGCTGTGTGTGACAGCGAGAGAGCGACGAAATGAAGCGATCAGGAGCCGGCACTGGCAGCTGCGGTAAGCTGTAACCAGCGTAAACATCGGGTAACCAAGGGAAGACCTTTCCCTGGTTACCCGATGTTTACGCTGGTTACCAGCCTCCGCTCTTGCTGCCAGTGCCGGCTCCTGCACTGTGACATGTGGCTGCAGTATGCATCGGGTAATTAACCCGATGTATACTGTAGCAAGGAGAGCAAGGAGCCAGCGCTAAGCAGTGCGCGCGGCTCCCTGCTCTCTGCACTGTGACATGTAGCTGCAGCACACATCGGGTTAATTAACCCGATGTGTGCTGCAGGAGAGCAAGGAGCCAGCGCTAAGCGCGGCTCCCTGCTCTCTGAACTGTGACATGTAGCTGCAGCACACATCGGGTTAATTAACCCGATGTGTGCTGCAGGAGAGCAAGGAGCCAGCGCTAAGCGCGGCTCCCTGCTCTCTGAACTGTGACATGTAGCTGCAGCACACATCGGGTTAATTAACCCGATGTGTGCTGCAGGAGAGCAAGGAGCCAGCGCTAAGCGCGGCTCCCTGCTCTCTGAACTGTGACATGTAGCTGCAGCACACATCGGGTTAATTAACCCGATGTGTGCTGCAGGAGAGCAAGGAGCCAGCGCTAAGCGCGGCTCCCTGCTCTCTGAACATGTAGCACAGCGACCTTATGATCGCTGCTTCTGCTGTGTTTGACAGCTAAGCAGCGATCATAACAGCGACTTACAAGGTCGCTGTTACGTCACCGAAAATGGTGACGTAACAGCGACGTCGTTGTCGCTGTCGTTTAGTGTGAACCCAGCTTTAAAGATCGCTCAGTGCGCATCATTTATTTTAGTCTGCCTGTTCTTGATAAGCTAAAAACTTCTTAAAGACCACTGATGATAAATAAACGTCGGCGCTCGCTGGCTTATGTGCAGCACCCATGTTTCTCCATGGCCGGCAGTTAGGCTGTGATCAGGACCCTCAAAGGCCTGCAAATACCAGGATTCCGGTGCAGAATGCTAGTTCTGACTGGAGACATCATCTAGACCAGATTGGTTTAAGTCCCTATGAAGTTAGCACTCTGTTATCTTCTAGAAGCCGCGATCAGTAGTGATCGTGGCACTTAGAAGTTTGTGAGAAGGAGTGATCTCCTTCTTTCACCCCTCTGGCAGCCCTGTGATGTGATTACAGGGTTGTTGTGGCAGCTGGAGGTTAAATGACCTCTTGGTCTGCAGTCCTGTTAAACCCAGCCAGAAGCAGAGGCTCACAGGTGATGTACCAGTATCACACTTTCAGGTATAATGTATTGCAAACCTGTGAATTACAAGATATTTTACTAGTGATCAGAGTAATAAAAGTTAAAGTCCCATAGCATAAGTAAAAAGTTAAAGAAAATTGTAAAAATATTTTTTAAAAATCACAAAATAAAGAACAAAAAAATAAAAAATATTTTATCAATAAATATGTATATTTACATGCATATTGTATATTTACATGCATATTTTTTATATATACTTATATGGGAAAAAGTACACAAATTTGGTATTGCCATGTCCAGAACAACCCAACCTGTAAAACTGTCACACTATTTAACCTTTCAGTAAACAGTGTAAAAAAAAAAATAAAAACGTGCCAAAAAACTATGCTTTTTGATAATACCACTACACAAAAAACAAAGTGCCATACAGCTCTGTCAGTGAAAAAAATGCTATAGCTCTGAGAATAAGGCGATGCTAAAACAATTTTTTTCTAGTAAAAAGTTTTTATTGTGTAAAAGCAACAAAACATAAAAACACAAATTTTGTGTCTGTTTTTTACTGACCCGTAGAATACAGCTGTCTAATTACTTTTCTTACATGGTGAATGGTGTAAAAAAGAAAATTGCTGTTTTTTTGTTCATTCTGCCTTTGAAAAACTGTAATAAAAAGTGATAAAAAAAAATTATATCCTGCAAAAAGCAAGCTCCCAAAATACAGAGATGCAAAATTTCTTATTGCGCCATAGTAGCCAAACATAAAAATCTGATATAAATCTGGTGATCACTGTAATCATACTAACCTGAAGAAGGTATCCGCCTCATTACTTATATCACACAGTGAACGACGTAAAAAAATAAAAGCAATTCTTGATCTGCCATTGATTTGTTCATTCTGACTCTGAAAGATCTCATTAAAACTCAGCTCTTTTATTTATTCTGTGCTCTACGCTGAGCGCTTACATCGAGGTATACATGTAAATCTCTGAAATACGTGACTCAGACAACACCCCTGGCAGAACATTCATTATCTGTCTGGCCTATAATTTGGCATTGTCCATCTAAAAAGCTTTCATAAAAATGAGGTTGGCTACAATTTTGTGTACCTCTGAAAAGAAGAAAGAAGTACACCATTGTACAGAGGTCAGACAGAGTAGAAAGTATCTCTGCTGCCTTTTTATAGTGAATAGATCTCTCAAGGGTTTCATCTGAATCATGTCATTTGGAGATTTAGATCTCTTAGCGTAGACCATAGGATAAACATGATCCAAAATGTTATATAAATGTTATATAAAATGTTCCCAATAAAAGCTTCAACTCATTCAACAAAAATAAAACTAGTCCCTACTACTCTGCAATCTGTTAATGGAAATATAGGGTGTTTCCATGGTACTGGTAGCACAGCTGGTACTGGTAGCTATGGAGGAGCACCATGACTCTTATTACTCGTAACCCTAAAAGAAATCAAGCTAAATCTGCACTCCCAAATCCAAAGTACTCCACTCCTTTGTTAGCCCTACAGTGTGCTTAAAATGTACTATATATGTCGCTCCTTCCCTTCTGATCTTTGCACTTTGCATGAAAAGTAGTTCCTGATTTACATTTAGGGTACTGGTGCACTCAGGAGTATTTGCACAGCAAACTTTGCTTCCATTTTTCCTATTAGCCTTTTTAACAATGAAAAACTTAAAGCTAAAACAACATTTTTAATCAGTAAGTTTTCTTCACCACCCAATAGAATAAAATTCTGTAAATCACAGGGCTGTGGAATCTGTAAACCAAACCTTCGACTCCGACTCCTCAATTTCATTTGCACCGACTCCTACATATATTGCTTATAGTTAGGTGAAAAATTTATTGTAATACATGAACGTGTGTATGTGAACATCAGACATTTAATAATTTTTATGATACAATAATCAAGATCTTTGGATAGAACATAAAATATATTTGAGTACAACTTTAGGACACAAAGTGTAATAAATTGTAAATATGTAATACACTATGTAATATACAGTAGATTACATATATATCTTGTGTGTGTGTGTATATATATATATATATATTGTATTACATATTTACAATTTATTACTTTTTTGTGTTCTAAAGTTGTATTCCAATAAATATATTTTGTTCTATCTAAATATCTTGATTATTGTATCATAAAAATAATTAAATGTCTAATGTTCACATTGTACTACAATACATTTTTCACTTAAATATAAGCATTATACTAAATGTTATTTAGTAAAATATTCAGCACATTCTGCATTGCACTACTGTCCCCAATTTATTATATATTTTAGGAGTCGGAGTCGGTGCATTTTATACTGACTCCGACTCCACCAAAATGAGCTCCAACTCCACGACTCCGACTCCGACTCCACAGCCCTGGTAAATCACCTGTGGTGTTATTTTGATCATTGCTCCCCCAAATGAATTAATTGAGGGGTGTAGTATGTAAAAAGGCATGACTTATGGGAAATTCTGCTTTTCTAATACCTCAGGGGCTCTGACATGGCACCCACAAACCATTCCAGCAATATCTGAACTATAAGGTGGCGCTCCTTCCCTTTCCAGCCCTGTTGTGCACCCAAACACAAGTTTTCCAACACATATATGGTATCAGTGTATTCAGGAGAAATTTCAGAACAAATTTATATGGTCAATTTTCTCTTATTACAATTGTGGAAATGCAAAATTACTGGATAAAGCAACATGTTGGTGGGAAAATATATATTTTTTTCCTTTTTCACGGCTCAACGTTATAGATTTCTGTGACGGACTTGCCACCTCTAGTTAAATTCCTTGAGGCGCCTACTTTCTAAAATGGGGTTACTTGTATGGGGAGCGCCACTGTTTAGACATATTATGGGCACTGCAAATGCTACATGGCCTCCGCTATCAATCCAGACAATTTTGTGTTCCAAAAGAAAATAGGTGCTCCTTCCCTTCTGAGCCCTGATTTACACACAAACCGTAGTTTTAAACCACATATGGGATCTCTGTATACTCGGGAGAAATTGAATAACACCATTTATGGCCCATTTATGCCGGTTACCCTTGTGAAAATGCAAAATTTGAGGCTAAACCAACACTTTTGTGGGAAAAATTAAAATGTTAATTTCTTCCTTCCACAGCACCACATGTGTTTGCTCCGTATACACTGAGCCTCAAGATCTCTTTTTAAACCAATTATCCAATATTTTTTTAGAATAAAACATTGTCATAGCTACACTTTTACACTTTTGAATGTAACATTACTAGAGTAGGAGGGCTTCAGTTACTCATATATCAGATTATCAGCACATTATAACCACCTGCAAAAATGGTACCAACTATATTTTTTTTAATTGAAAATACTTATTCTATGCCCTAAAATTCTAGTTATAAAACCTATAGCTAGGACATACAACTTCTTACATCAGATTTGTATTTACATTTTAATACCATCAGAATAATCAAAAATAATTCAAGAGAAAGGGATTGTACAAAAGAGATTAACATCAGTGATGTTGGGTTATACGATAAATGTACGTGTACCTAAATAATGAAAACACTTAACGTTTACCAATTAAATGTGTATAGATAGGTAATAAACTGACGAGTGCAAAATAAATATATGTAAACAAAAGTATAATTAATAAAATATCACATTAAGAATAATTATGATCGTGTAGTCATATTGTTATTTCCTAATAAAACCTGGTGGCATGATGTAGAATAATCAGAGCTACCGAAAAGTAAATAATAATCAATTTATAAAAGCAGAAGTTGCCCAATATCCATGAATAAAGAACACATAGTAAACCTGAGGACACAGATGGATGAATGAAGGCAAGGTGAATTCGATGCATAGTAATAAGTACAAATCTCACACCAGGGATATGATGCCCAACGTGCATTTCGCCTGATACTTTGATAATGTTTCCTGGTTAAAGCATCAGGCGAAACGTACATTGGGTAGCTCTGATTAATCTGCTTAATACCACGTTTATTAGGATATAAGATCAGGACTTTGGGATAATAATTGTGATATCTTTTTTTTTTTTTCATTATTCTTTATTTTTATTTATTAATGGAAGCCTTTAACAGTACTTGTTACAATTCTTAAGATCAAATGGATCTTTTTAATTTACATTCCATACACCATAGATAAGATACATGGCAAAATTTACATTGCAGAATTTACATTTTTACATCTTGACAGAAAATGTTCCCGCAAATACCCCCTTCCAGGTTTATAGACATTCAAGGTTCCATCTAGCTTTTTCCACGAATAAATTCACGTTTAACAGGTAACAAAATTAGTACAAAGAGAAAAAGAGAGAGAGACCAGACAGAAGGAAAGAGAAATAAAGCATAAAGAATAGAGAAGAATGAGAAACTGGGGAGAAGGGGTGGGGGTCTGGGAGGTGGAAGGCTAGGTAGGGGTAAGGAGGGGGGGGACTCGCCTATATATTACGTTGTGCGGTTCCCTCAGCATCTTCGACGCTGCCCACCAGAGCACCATAGTCCTCAGAGCCACTCCCTCCCTCCTTAGATATTTTAAATGGGTCAGACAAAATCCCATTCACTCGGACTCTCGCCGAGGGTACCGAGTATAAAGACATGCTCCAACCCATCATTCCGCTTCCCAACCCCAGACACCCGAACATGGCTTCCATGAAGGTCCAATCCACTCTGTCAAAAGCCTTTTCGGCATCGGTTGACAGCAGGATGGAGGGGAGACCCCCAGTTTTAGCTTTATGTATCAAGTTAATGGGCTTAACTGTGTTATCACATGCCTCACGTCCCGCCATAAAACTTGCCTGATCTGGGTGGATTATTTGAGAAAGCAGAGGTGCCAGCCTGTTTGCTAGGATTTTAGCTAGTAATTTTGTATCCACATTCAGCAAAGATATCGGGCGATAACTAGCACATTGTGTTGGGTCTTTCCCCGTCTTAGGTATTACTGTGATGTGTGCTCTCAATAAGTCTGAATTGGGAGTTGAGCCCTCTGAAGCCCTAGAACTAAAAGCTGACAGGAGGTGTGGGGATATTATCTCCTTGAGTTTTTTGTAGTATACGAGGGGGAGGCCATCTGGCCCTGGCACCTTTCCCGATTTGGACGACCCTCTTGCGTCCACCAGTTCTTGATTTGAAATTGGAATTTCCAATGCGGCTATCTGAGTCTTCCAACCGCAGCATGTTTGCTTCTCTGATATACTCTGAAATTTTACTTTTAAGAGAGGATTTTGACAATGTGGGGTCATTTGTCTCTAAATTATATAAGAATGCATAGAATTTTTGGAACGTCTCCGCAATTTCTACTGAAGAATCTATTATTGAGCCCTGGGGGTGTGTAGGGGAAATTTTTAATATAAAGGTTGTCGCCTGTTGTTGTCTGAGTGCTCTCGCTAATGTCTTGCTACTAATTGTGATATCTTACAGTATTTATTACACTTTTGTTTACATTTAAGGTGGTGTCACACACAGCGACGAGGACAACGACATCGCTGCTAAGTCGCCATTTTCTGTGACGTAGCAACGACCTCAACAGCGACGTCGCTGTGTGTGACACATAGCAACGATCAGACCCCTGCTGCGAAATCGCTGCTCACTCCTGAATATTCCAGGTCATTTTTTGATCGCTGCTATCCCGCTGCGCCATAAGCTCAGCATCCTTGTGTTTGACACTGCAGCAGCGACGGTCGCGACGACGCTGAAGGCAGTGACGTAGGACTGAAGGCAGGACAAGGGCATGTTTTTGCGGTGTATTTTGCAACGCCCCTACGACTCCGATTGGTGGTTACAAAAGCGTTCCGATTGGGTACCTTGCCGAAGGCGTTACAGTGATTTCATTTTTTAAGTTTCATTCTTTGTTCCACGTAGTAGATTCTCTGTCTGGTGTCGCTAGCGTGTCGTTCTTTGTGGATCTGAATGAAATGAAATAGAATGAATGAAAGCACTACTGCGTCTTCCTTTGTTTGGCACGGTCACCCAATCAGGCACCGCTGTAGTGATCACCAATCGGAGCAGAGGGGCATGAAAAGAGGCAACGCAAAAAATGTCTAGGGGTAAACACCACGCCTCTATCAAGGTCTGAGTCATCGCATAGCGACGCGTGACACCGCACAACGACCGTCGAGGTCGCTATGATCGCTGCTCCGTCGCTTAAAATTACATGTTTGACAGCTTACTAGCGATCATCTAAGGTCACTGTTACGTCACAAGAAATGGTGACGTAACAGCGACATCGTTGTGTGTGAACCCAGCTTTACTTTGCACTAGTCACTTTTACTACTTGTGTATACTACTGGACATTTAATTAGTAGACATTACATGTTTTCAATATTTAGATACATGTTCATTTATGGTATACATCAACATCTCAGATTTTAATCTTTTTTTGCGTAATCCCTTCCCATTGGAATTATTTCTATTGATTTTTCTGATTGTATTAAAGCGTAGCTAAATCTGATATGGGGTTGTATGTCATATTTATAGGTTTTATAGTTTCTCCAGACACAGCTGTTATGTATTATATATGTTAATAATAAATACCCTAATATTAGAGTAGTAATTAGAGATGAGCAGGAAAAACTCACACCCACCCGGAAGTGATCTGCTTATGGCTGGCTACATGTGAGCGGAGACCCGAACTGCCCAATTAGTGTCTTCCATTGGGGTTCAGGTCAAGTCCAGGTCCAAAACTGACCTTTATCTAAAGTCCGTCTGCACTCACCAGCCTGAACTTCCATGGGTCCGCTCATCTCTGGTTGTAATACCCTTAGGCTACGTTCCCATGATCAAGATCAGATTTTGATGCTACAGAATTTCTGCACCATCTTCCATTTCTTTCATTGCATTTTTGTGTGTGTTTCTGTGTGTTTTTTTGTGTTTTTGGCGCTGCGTTTTTTGTCTTTATTTGGTGTGCCATCCTGTAAATAAAGCTGTTTTGTTTTGGAAACTTGTTGGTATTGACCTCATTAGCTGCGGATAACATGTGTTTTTGGTAGGTTTCCGCCATGTAAACGTACTGAAAGCGCATGTGTGTCTTTTACCTGCAGATTTTCCGCATCTAATGCAAGTCTATGGGGAAAATCCGCACAGAAAGCTGAGCGTTCCTGCTAGAGAAATTGACATGTTACTGCTTGGACAAATGTACCACTGGTGAGATTACACAGCGTAAAAATGAAGCACAGTCGACATGAGATTTCTATTAATCCCATCTACTTTTCTTGTACTGCAAAATACTGTGTTTTGGACGCAGAGAAAATACGCTGCATCCAGAATACGAGTAACATTGAACGTGGGAACATACTCTTAAGACCCCGTCACACACAGAGATAAATCTTTGGCAGATCTGTGGTTGCAGTGAAATCATGGACATATTGTTCCATTTGTACACAGACACAAACCTGGCACTGATTGTCCACAATTTCACTGCAACCACAGATCTGCCACAGATTTATCTGTGTGTGTGACAGGGCCTTTATTCTGCCTAAAAAATGTATACTGATAAATTATGTGAGTTTCACTGCTGTGAGATCAGAGCCACATAATCCTTCCCTCACTGCATAATGTAATTTCCCGTAATGTAACATAAGGAGGGGACATTTCAGCACTGAACATTTCTGAATCTAAGCACCATATTTTTTTGTAGGTCTCTTCTACCACCAACCAGTTACAGGACTCAAAGGTAGTGCTTGATCCTAAGTACTTATCTGTAGGTTCAGAGATGTTTTATGCATTGAGTGTAAATCTGCTTCTAAATCCTCTTGTGGGACCTATTGTTTCTGTTTTACTGATGCTTAAACCTTGTATGAATTGAAATTTGTCTGGAACCAAGAGCCGTTTCTGAGCTCAGATTACCACTGCTTTGCTAGTGGGATATTGGTTGACAACTTCAGGACAAATCGCAAAACATCTAGGATTATAATGATTAAATGAATCTTCAAAATGACATAAATCCTTTGAATGTTTACCAAATTGAGTCCATTTTACTTTGGAATTTTAGAAAGACTTAAGACCTAATGCATCATACTGAGTATGCATTCATATCAAGGTTTGATGTTGATGGTAACATGTTAAAGATATTTTCAGATGTCTTTTTAATTGTATTTAAACCCATCATAACTGAAAATGTTTAATGCAAGATAAATTAATTCATTTGATGGATGCCATCTATCAGCTATGGGACTAATATTAAAAAAAATGTATATTTTTGTTTTTTACTGGACAACTGATAGATTCAACTGATGGATTCCACCCTTATGCTATTTAACACAATAACTTCTTACGTGAACACTCTTGGTATCTTTGGTATTCGATCAGAAAGACCTAGTGTACAGCAGTATGATCAGTATCTTCTTATCTCCGCATTCTTTCTATCTCCAGTATTAGATTAGCTAGACAGAGTGGACTGCAATGTGAGAGGAATCATCTTAGGCCAGGGGCACACAGGGCACTACTGTGATCCTCGCATGACACTCAGCTCACGCTGGCAGCAAGCGGGAGCCGAGTGTCATGCGAGTGTCACTTCGACTGAGGTCCGATCATGCAATCGGACCTCAACTGCGGGGGGTGAGGCCAGCACTCAGGAAGGGAGGGCCGGCGCTGCGGAGGGGAGGGAGGGATTTATCTCCCTCTCTCCTCTGTAGCTGGCTATTTCCATTCTCGCCCCGCAGTGCGATTTTTTTTCTCGCCCCATAGACTTGAATGGGTGTGAGAGAAACCAGGAACGCATTACAGTCGCAGCATGCTGCAATTGTTTTCTTGGTCTGATTGGGGCTGAGAAAATAATTGCTCATGGGTGCTGACACATAGGCTAATATTGGTCCGAGTGGAATGAGATGTTTTATCGCATTCCACTCACACCGATTTTCATGCCGTGTGTTTTGGGCCTTAGGGTCCATCTACACAAAGTGACCAATGGCATTATATGACCACCGATCAATAATCTTTTACCGATTAGTGGTCGTTTACATACCTGTGTGCATGGGTAGACCAAAGAAAATGATGCACAATGAGCAATCTATACTAAATCACTCAGTACACATAGGCTGTCATAGTTCTTATCAGTGCGAGTCCCGTTTACACAGGATATTGTACTGCCGAGAACAGTCGTGTTGTTATGTTTCAATAAATATAATTTCAACCTATGAATGAGTGTTTTGCTCGCTCATCATGTGATCAACAACCATTTTACAATGCAAGATAATCATGAAGAATGTGTTTTTAACAATGCTTGTTCACGATTATCTTGTAGTGTAAATGCTCCATTACCCCAGCACCCCTGCTAGTTCCATAATTAGATAAGATACAGAGTGGATAGCAGTGTGAGCAGTATCTTCTTACCTCAGCAGGATTGACATCTCCATTGTTAGATCAGATGGTCATGGTGAGCAGCAGTGTGAGCAGCCTCAGCACCCCTGGTATTTCCTTCTTACCTCAGCACCCCTGGTATTTCCATTGTTAGATTAGAAAGTCAGGGTGAACAGCAGTGTAAACAGCATCTTCTTACCTCAGCACCATTGGTATCTCCATTGATCACAAATTCAGGGTGAACAGCCGTGTAAGCAGCCTCTTCTTACTTCAGCAACCCTGGTATGTTCAGTATTCGATGATCAGGGGTGGAGCTTCCTTCTGCACATGCTCACAGTTCCCTGTCCTATTAACAATCTACTACAGTTTTTTATGATATAATAAGACGACAGCCATTTTCACATACTAGTGATTACCTCCCATGAAAACAATAGTGTGCCTTACTAAATAAAAGTATTTAAAGGGATCCTCTCAACAGATTCCTCTTGACAGGTTTCGTTTTAAGAATTTATTTGTAATGATCATTTTCTTTATTACATTTTTCTATCCCCGGAGAAAACGTTTAAGCCAATATTTAATGAATTTAATGACTGACACTTATGCACAAGAATTGAGAGATTTGTCCATATGGAGTTGATGCAAGTTAAAAACAAAACAAAACTACGTAGTGAGGAAATATTAGCCGGAATCCAGTAGTCAAAATCCAATAACTAGATTGGGCAGACACTCTGCCACCCATAGGTTGCCCTGCTGCCTGCCAAGTATTTCTTTAGCAAATGATTTAATTACTGTATAATTGAACTGGGTCCTAAATATCACTATGCACAAGCTCATTGGTATCATTACCCTCCATAAATAATTGCATCTATATGCCATTTTAATGATAACATTTCTAACATCTATCACTCACTGGGTTTTCACCATTTTGCCACATTTCATAATGCAAGATCTCAAACAAATTCATGACGTGTTTGACGTATCACATTTGCTTTCAAGATTGTGCAGCTAATTTATTTGCCAAAACTATCACTTTCATAGATTGCACCTATGGTACTGCGCTTGCTAACATATGTCTGTTGACATGAGAAAGCAGGTATGAAAGAATGGACTGCCAACAGCTTGTAATTACCCGACTGCTATCTGTCTGCTGTCCCATCTGCTAAGTTACTTTCCAGTTAAAACGTTGCTGACTTGACCATGACGTCTTATGACTTTGCAGTCTCATTATATATTCCCTTGTTTTGTCACTTTCACTTGCTTGTTCCTTGTTTTCATTTGTCAGAAATGCCAACAGCATTTAGTTTCTAGCAGGCTCATAGGAGTGAAGACGACGTGCTGATCACACAGCTATCCATTCAAATATGCATTTAAATCATTTTACCGGCAACTTCTATATGATCGTCTGCTGGCCGAGTCATGTGCAATGAATTTGATACATTACATGTTGTTTTTGCTGCTAATATAAATCCCTGAAATGCTTACTATGCCGTACTATTCTATACATTTTTGTCAATATAACAAATACACATTTAGTCTTTAAAAGGGTTGTTTACTCTTGATGAACTTTTTAGCAAGCATTACATACCATTAGGATTCAGCAAGCAGTAGAGATTGCCAAAGACTCAACCAGGGGTGGAAAACCCCATTTCAGTTTTGGACTCGGATACCAGGAACTTTGCAAATCCTGATCATGACCTTCAGTTCTGAAGGTTTTGGATTTTTTTGCACAGTTTAGCAAATTGCAGCTGGATACAATGCTGATGCTCCCAACTAATATGTCCAATTAGACAACTTGAAATTCGTCATCACAGATGGGCTTTAGAAGCAGATGACTAATTCAAGTGCTATCGCATTTTAAGGAAAACAGAAGAGCAAGACTTCAGTGGGCAAACTAGCACAAAAATAGATCATACAGTAGGGAAGACATATTGCCTGGTCACATTTCTGTTAATAGGAGGATCAAAATATGGTGCAAGCTGCATGAATCTATGAAGCCTTCCTATTAGATGCCAAGAGTTTAGGGTGATCTAGGTGGTGTAATGGTGGGGGTAATATTTCCTTGGCACACCCTTATCTTCTAATACTTATTTAAGCATTATGGCTGAGCAAGTTTATCACTTCTTGGCCGCTGTTTGTTTTTGACCCTTTCAGCAGAACAATGCACTTTGACTCAAGGTTAACATAGTCATGGGTTGGTTTCAAGATCGTGACTGAGTGTTCCTTTTTCCCATGCTTTCACAGTTCTTAAATCTTAATTGTATAGAGCAGCCTGTGGGCAACAAGCGGCTTTTTAGCTGTTCTGGTGCAGACCAGAACAGCCAAAGAGCTTTATTCACTAGTGTCACATTATGCACCCACCTTCCATCTGGTGTCTCACTTTCACTGGTATCTGTATCCTTGAGATGCAGATGCTGGTGAAAATAATGATGGAAGAGGGAGCTGACAGCTCCCTCATCTGTCATTGAGCCAGTGCATCTGAGAGTGCAGCAGATTAATTGACATCACTATATTGCGCCAGCTGTGACTCACTGCGCAGACCTAAGATTTGGGGGAACCAAGGTGAAGTGAATAGTTTTTGTCTTTTTGAAACATCGTTCTGTGGGTGAAGTTAAGAGACATAAAACTGTGTTAGGCATCTGTGTGAGGACAACATTTTGAATGGGAGATAGCATAGATTCATAATACTGTGTAAGAGGGCTGTGTGGGGACATCATTCTGAATGGGGGATTGTGTGGAAACATTCTAAGGCTGTGTTCGCACGTAAATGCTGAAATTTCTGCAGTGATTTGACAGTACATGTGCGCTTCAAATCGCTGCAGAAACACTGCATAATGGATGCAGTTTTTTTGTAGAAAAAAATCCGATTTTATGCGCTATGGCTGCTGCCTCCACCACAGAGTGGAAGCTGCATCCAAAGCGCACAGAATAATTGACCTGCTGCTTTATGAACGCACGGATTTGGGTCAAAATTTTAGCACCCAAATCGCTGCGTTCAAAAAGCAACGTGCGCACGTGTCATGCACAATCTACATAGATTGTGCAGGAAACACAGGACGCATGCATTTACGCTGCAGTGCTAAATGCAACGCAACATGCGCATGAGCCCTTAGGCTGCTTTCACACTTCCGTTGTTTTGCATCAGTCACAATCTGTCGCCTTGATGAAATACGGTATCCTGCAAAATATTTTGCAGGATTCAGTTTTTTCCCCATAGACTTGTATTAACGACGAATTGCAACTGATGGTCCTGCGTTGCATCCGCTATGCAACTGATCAGTCATGGAATGAATGACCGCCGGGTGGAAGCAACGCAGAGTGTGATGTTTTTTGTAGCGTGGAAAAAACAGAGTGCGCAGGATTCTGTCGGCATCCGTTTTTGGTTATATTAGAAGTCTATGGGCGCCTGAATCCGTCCATTCTGTCAAATTACGGATTCCAGCGACGGTCCGTCTTTTAGAAACAGAGCATGCTCAGATGTTTCCTTTCTGGTTAGAAAATCTCTATCTCTTTTTATACAATCTCATATTCACTGCTTCCCCTGTCCACCGGCGCCTATGATTGGTTGCAGTCAGACGCGCCCACACGCTGAGTGACAGCTGTCTCACTGCAATATAATAAATTTTAAAAAAACGGTGTGCGGTCCCCCCAATTTTGATACCAGCCAAGGGTAAAGCCACACGGCTGAAGGCTGGTATTCTCAGGATGGAAGCCTCACTTTATGGGGAGCCCCCCAGCCTAAAAATATCAGCCAGCAGCCGCCCATAATTGCCGCATCCATTAGATACGACAGTCCCAGGACTCTACCCGGCTCATCCCAAATTGCCTTGGTGCGGTGGCTCAGGGTAATAGGGAGTTAATGGCAGCCCATAGCTGCCACTAAGTCCTAGGTTAATCATGGCAGGTGTCTGAGACACCCCTCATGATTTTATCTGTAGCGAAAGTAAATAAACACAAACACCGAAAAATCCTTTATTTGAAATAAAAGACAAAAACTCCCTCTTTCACCACTTTATTAATCCCAAATACCCCTCCAGGTCCGGCATAATCCACACGAGGTCCCACGACGCTTTCAGCTCTGCTACATCAGAAGCTGACACGATCGGCCGTAGAGAATGACCGCTCACTGTGAGCACCACGGTGCAACTGAAGTAAGTCGCGCTGTCAGCAGTGACGTCACTCAGGTTACCCGCGGCCACCGATGGATCCTCCAACTGTGACAGCAAGTCGCCTGAGTGACTGAAGTGATCAGCAGTGCCCTCACTCAGGTGAGTTGCAGTCTCGGGTGGAGGACTCCAGCTGGCCGCGGGTAACCTGAGTGACTGCACCGCTGATCGCGCGGCTCACTTCAGTCACTCAGGGGATTTGCGGTCACTAGTGAGTCCTTTACTGGTGACCGCAAATCAGGCCGCGGCACACAGACAGAGCCGCGTGATGACAATAAAGTTGGGTGAAGTTCATCCGAGTTCATTCTGATCACGTGGCTCTGTCTCGCAGCCAGCCATGCTCTATGGGGATGTATCAGAGCCGAGTGGGACCGCACTGTCAAAAATGCTGGATTCTGGTACAAACTGCTACAACGGATCAGTTTTTTTAATGGAGCCGTCCAATCAGTTGTACCACAATCTCCAATGCATCCATCATATCAGTCACAAAACAGTTTGTGACTGATTCAAAACAACGTAAGTGTGAAAGCAGCCTTAGTAGGAGGCTGTGTGGGGACATCATAATGAGTGAGGGGCTATGTGGGGTCATCATTCTGATTTGGAGGCTGTGTAAGTCTGCTTTCACACATCCGGTTTTTGCTAGCGACACAATACGGCTTTTTGCAGAAAAAACGCAACCGTTTTTTTTGCCGCTGGTTGCGTTTTTTCCGCATAGACTTGCATTAGCGCCGTATTGTGCCGCATGGCCTTGCATTGCGTCAGTTTTTTGCCGGATGCGGCATACTTAGCCCATGCGGTAGCCGGATGGAATGTTGCCTGGCACGTTTTTTTGTGCGGCGAAAAAAAGGCATCGCGCCGGATCCGGCGCAATTTGCAGTGCAAGCCTATGGACGCCATATGCGGCGTCCTGCGGCAATAAACGCATCCGGCCGCTGGATGCAGTTTTTTGAACTGCGCATGCTCAGTATCAAGCCGCATCCGTCAAAAAACGGACGGGCCGTATGGAAAAACTTATGCAACGGATCGGGGGGGTTTTCGCCGCATCCGTTGCATAGGTTTTTGAGCCGGATTGTGCCTGATGCAAAAACCGGATGTGTGAAAGCAGACTTACACTACTATTTAATGTGGATATGTGTTATCATTCTGCATGGTGAGCTGTATGGGAACATCATTCTGAGTGGAGGCTGTTTGGGGAAATAATACTGTGTAAGGGGGCTATGTGGGGATATCATTCTGCATGGGGCAATAATACTGTATAGTGGGAACGTCATACTGTATAGTAAGGCTGTGTGGGGACTTCATATTGTGTAACGGGCTTTATGGGGACATCATACTGTTTGAGGACACATTTATTGTTTGATTGGCTGTGTGATAACATACTATGTGAAGGCATAATGTACGTGTGAGACTGTGGGGGCTTCATATTGTGTTTGAACCTGTTGATTAAGGTACAAGGACTGCATAACAAGAACTGTATAATTTACTACTTCATATAAACTTTATAAAAAATAAATAAATTAGGGTTTTGATTAGCTGCTTCACATAAGAATACATGGACAATAGCAAGAGCATGCTCTAGTCTGGTGCGTAAAGCACTATTGGGAGATAAGGTATGCACACCAGTGACTATGTAAGGGGAATACATGAAATAGCAGAAACTGCGAATACTGACTTGAAAAATCCAATAGCTATATGTAAGAGTGAAAATGTGAAAAATGGAATCTGCATTACTGCCATGAACATATGAATCAAGAGAAATTTAGCTACTGAATTGATCAATGCAATAGAGCCCCAACACTACGCCAAAGTATTTCTCTACGTTGGGGTCCCTAGCTTGTGTGTGTCCTCTCATGCAGTTAAAAAACTTACCGTGTATGGGAAGCTGAGACCCAGGCTATTTATGCGTATGATATGGATTGGCAATAGGTGTGGTTGGGGAGGGTTCACAAACGAAAAACTACTAACAATAAGGAATAATGTTTGGAACACCATTCTAAGTCTGAACTGGGTGCAAAAACCTAAAAAAACATCACTATGGGGATGATGTTTTTTTAGGTTTTTGCACCCAGTTCAGACTTAGAATGGTGTTCCAAACGTTATTCCTTATTATTATGGTGCGTAAAGCAGACCTCACAAGTGTGTATTTGTTCATATGAAAAATCTCTCATTTGCACAGGCACACAGGTTGTTTTTGGACCATTGTGCTGTCCATTGAAAACATGAACAGCATAGTCACTTAACATACAGTCCTCCGAACAAACCCTAACATTTCTCCTTGTTGTTATAAGACCTCAGAAATTCACTTTAAAGGGGTTCTCCCAGAATTAATTACAAAATAGTGGCCATTTTATTATAAACATCAGTCACATGGCAGCATGGGCTGCAGTCCAAAGAAACATTGCTGTCGAGACCTGTGTCTCAACTGACAGAGGAGATGAATGCGATGTACACATTCTATTGAGCTGCCGGAGAAGGGTTTGACAGGACAAGAAATCTTCTTGGCTGGATGTACACAGAGGCATACACAAAATAAATAAATGTACTTAACAACAACTGTACAATAATAGAGAATATGGGGACACATTACAGGACTATTAATATAGAAGTGTATAAAATACCTCCTTCTTTAACCCCATCAGCATCCTGAGATGATTGTGTAGTCTGGATGGTTGCCATGGAATTTCCCAACCAAATAACAGTCTTAGGGTATGTGCGCACGTTGCTTTTTACCTGCTTTTTACCTGCTTTTTTGCTGCTTTTTCTTCTGCGCTGTTTAATGCCAAAATGGATGTGTTCTTCTATTCAAGCAAAGTCTATGGGAATTTGGGTTTCTTGTTCACACTATGTTGTTCAAAATGCTGCCTTTTTGTGGCAGAACTTTGGTCAAAAACTCAGCTTTGCAGTGCAAAACCCAAATGGCAAAAACAATTGACATGTTGCTTCTTTGAAAAGCTGAGTTTTTGACCAAAGTTCTGCCACAAAAAGGCAGCATTTTGAACAACATAGTGTGAACAAGAAACCCAAATTCCCATAGACTTTGCTTGAATAGAAGAACACATCCATTTTGGCATTAAACAGCGCAGAAGAAAAAGCAGCAAAAAAGCAGGTAAAAAGCAGGTAAAAAGCAACGTGCGCACATACCCTTACAGTCTGTCAGCTGTAGGGGTTTGTTCAGAAATTAGCAGCATTTTGGTGGTAAAAATCACATTTATCTTTCCTTTCATGTGGCTTTGCTTTAATTCCTAAAAAGCAGCTAAAGGGTTAATAAACTACCTGACAGCTGTTTTGATTACGTTGAGGGGCGCTATTTGTAAAACTGAATCACTTTTGTGTGATTTGCAATATATAGGTTCCCCACAGTCCCTTTAACACTAATTAGGTCCCAAACAAATTAATTTTGTAAATTCCCTTCAAAATATAAACTATTATTTCTACAATTTAGAAACTTCTCACATCCTATTAAAATTAAAAAAATATTTTTTAAAGGTGATAATCTAAAACAGGCATAAGGTAATTGTTATTTATTAACTATTTTTATGTTTCGTTACTTTCCGGATAATTAAAAGTTTTAAAATTCCAAATTTTTTGGCAAATTTGTGATCTTTTTATAAATCAATACAAAACATATCGGCCTTTATGTACCATAAACATAAAATATAATGTGCGACGCAAAATCAGTGGGATATGTTGAAACATTAAAGCGTTTTTGCCACATAAAGAGATGTCAGATTTTAAAAATTTGGCCTGGTCACTAAGGGGTTATAATGGTATCACTTTTGGGTAACTTTGATTTTGCTAAAGCCTCTCCTGCATTCCTCTGTTAGGATCTGGTTTCTTTCTGGCCATAGCGCCAAATATATTTGTACGGCCATGTGAATGAAGACTTATGCCGACAGAACCCATATTTGTCAGACCAGTGCACAAGTGACTTTTTCTTTTTTTATGCCAGTAATGACCTTTTGTGATATTTCCTAATTTGCTGCAATGATTTTCACTTCTATCGTATTTCCAGTCTCCCTGTAAATTCGGTGCACGCTTGCTCTGAATTTATTCATGTGGGTTGTCGAAGATGTAATTTAGACACATCTGTTCAAATATGCATTTCAGATCAAGTTGGTGCTGGTTCTAATAATACAGCGTGGTTTTTGACGAGTATTATATCCCTAAAGTACACACCAGATGGCATTTATAAGAGGGTGAATAGAAATGAAGTTAAGGATGCTGAGCATTTTGTCTTAAGTCACTCTTCTTTTAGGAATGAAACAATGATGTGGATATGTAAATGCTTAATTAAAACCTGTAGTAGACTCCTAGTGAATGAGAATCTGTGTGATCTACAATACCTTATACTTGTTTGATTTTCTCGTTAAGCTGTCAGTATCACAGGACAGCTAATCAACGACTATGAAAATCAGTAGTTAATAATGGCCATGCACATTTGGCCAGAATGTGATGCCCATTTGATTTGTGCTAGATGTATGACATTAACTTAGTGGATTTGATGGGGATAGGTGGGCAAGGATCCAAAATGTTGAATTATTTGATTCTTTGATCTTGAGAGAGAAACCACCTGTAGCGTCTTACAGCAACTTTCGCCCCTATGCCTGTTGAGAAGATAATCACTTGGCCAACCGAATGTGCGTGTCTATAAAGAGGAATAGCCGTTGGCCAAATTAGTTAACTACCTAAAAATGAAGGCATAAGGCCACTTTGAGAACTAATGACCAATGTACATATGCAGAACCAATTTAGTTTTTATAGTTATACGAGGGGCTGCTGATAAGTTTTTGGCTTTGTGATCTTTTTTTGTTTCTATGGTAACGAATTTTACATTACATGAAAGCCTTATGTGTCTAATATATGTTTTCAAAATGTTGTTTGTTGCTTATGGCAACAGCGTTCTACGCACGTGGGAAAACAAAATGGCGAAGTCTAATGCGATATTCACAGCAACTGAGAGCAGAAAAGTGATAAAATTCTTGTGTCTGAAAGGAAAGTCAGCAAAGGATATTCATGGTGATATGTCGCAGACATTGGGGGGCAATACCTTTCATATTCTACAGTTAAGAACTGGGTTGCCAAATTTAAAACTGTCTACTTCAGCACCAATGATGAGGAACGTCCTGGACGACTGAGAGTGGTTGTTGTTCCGGAGATCGTCGATGCTGTGCACAACCTCATACTGGAGAATTGATGAATTTCAGCTAAAGCAATAGCAGACATCATGGGGATTTCCAGAGACTGTGTTTTTGTCATTATTCATGAACATTTGGACATAAGGAAGCTATCTGCAAAGTGGGTCCCCAAATATTCGACATCAGATTAGAGAAGCATGCGAGTGAAATCTTCCTGGTCCATTTGTCAGCGTTTCCAAACTGATAAGAACTTCCTGGATAGACTGGTCACTATGGATGACACCTGGATTTATTTGTATGACCCTGAAAACAAGGAGTAGTCAAAAGAGTGGAGGCACAGTGGTTCTCCTCATCCAAAGAAGTTCAGGGTGCAAAAATTAGCCACTAAGGTGATGGCGTCTGTGTTCTGAGATAAGGAGGATGTGCTGCTAGTTGACTATCATCAAAAGGGTTCCACTATCAATGCAAAGCATTAAATTGAACTTTTGGACCAACTGAAGGCAGCTCTGAAGTCCAAAAGGTGCGGCAAGATGTCCAAAACAATCTTGTTCCTGCAAGACAACGCCTCTGCTCACAATGCACCAGCGACCATGACAAAACTATCAGACCTGGGCTTCCAGCTGGTTGACCACCCACCTTATTCAACAGATCTAGCTCCCTCCGACTATCATCTGTTTCCAAACATGAAGAAACACCTCAAGGATACCAAATTTCACAAGATTTCTGATGCCATGGCTGCTACAGATGCCTGGTTTGAGGCACAACTGATATCTTTCTTTTTGCTAGGCTTACAGAACTTGGAATATCGATGTAAGAACTGTATTGACATCAGTGGAGTACAGCCATTCAGACATAATCAGAGCTATTAGATTTAGCCATGTAGAAGAGATGAGAGAGATCTCTTGCCAGGGATACACCGCACTAGGCTCTCAATAGAGATTGTACATTGACAGTGAGGTGTCAATCAGAGGAGGGGCGTGCCAAACTGTCGTGCACATGATATTATAGTACAGCAATGGTAATCACTAGGTGATAAAGCCTTTAGTTAAATTCAACAACAGCACACAGACCGATAAGCGAGGCATAGTTTATTTTTGCTGTTTAACCCCTACAGCATTCTATACTCAGATTATATAGTAATAACTAGCTGACCGATTCTCTTTAATTACTTTAGAATACACAGTTACGGGTTAAACCCCAAACTCCTTGTCTAAACTGTAACACTAGTCCTAGAACAACAACCCAACTAGCACTGTCACCCAGCAACACCTATAACAAAAGCACGGCCTGGTGGGATGGAACAGTGGGAACAAACATAACATCTTCATAATCATATAAACTTTTCTATAAATCTGCTTTTTTATGTTTACTGGAATTATCTCTTGATACCTTCCTGCCATTTTGGACAACGCTGTAGGACAAAAAAAAGTATATAAACATAGTCACATTGGTTTTAAATTGTTTACTCAAGTTCTATATTAACAAAACAAATAGGATTTTTTGTAATGTGCACTGGTATTTTTCTATATTTTTCTATTAAATTGTGAAAAAGCATGCCACAAACAACCCTATCAACCATATATGCAGCTTTGAATAAAGCCTGTAGATAAGGGGGCATTGGCACCTTATAGAAATGTGCCTATGATAGAAAATACCAATGAAGAATTCTCTGGAACCATGAGGAAAGGTACTGTATGAGGCCCCCTTCACACGTCCGTGATTTCGGTACATGTGACGTCCGTTTTCATACGCACCGGAGACACGGACATATGCAGACCCATTAAAATCAATGGATCTGCTCACACATCTGTATTTATTCACAGACATGCGTCCATGTGGCGCACACGTTTGTCCCGCACAAAGACAAGTCTGTTTTTCTCCGGCAGCACTGATTTCACACAGACCACACACTGATGTGATCCATGTGACATCAGTGTGACATATACCAGAGAAAACATATTTCTTTAAAATAAAATTTTCTATACTCACCTTTCTTAAGCGCTGCTGTCAGTTGCTTCCGGTCCCGCTCATTGTGCTCATGTATATTCACTGCAGCACGGACCCAGAAGCAGCAGCACTGGGGACAGGTGATTAAAAACTTCTTGATCTCCGTGTGCTATCATGGATTTTTAATTTACAACATAATGATAAAGCTAGCCATCTTTGCAGAAGTGGAGAAAAGCTATGGAACATGGAGGATGATGGAGAGCTTGTGTCTGTTCGATACAAGTTTATAGCTTTAGATATTTATAAGATACAAATTTAGCATTTTAAGAATGTCAGGTACATTCTCAGACCAGTGCCAAGGAGCACAATTGATGAAACTGCGCGCCTCTTTTACATTTAGAGCATTCAGAGCACTTCAATAGGAATATTCAGTCATGTATTAGTGTTTAACTGTGTTTCTGAAAAGTTCAGCCCTCAGGTATTCTGCTAAGTTGTGCACATTCTACAAAGCTGGAAGTATAATTTACAAGACAGCAAGTGAAATGTTCTTTAATTTATTTCAAACGACATAATTGCTGTGCTGCGGGAAGACATACCTGAATAAGATACTGGCAGACATCCTTTCCTGTGTGGATTCTTACGCCGGAGTATTTATTGAAAATATTCATGCTGCCAGCAAATTTAAAAATGTAGGCTAATTTATACTCGAGTCTTGAAAAATGTACATACACCACACCCTTCAGCAAAACCCTGACCAAGTTTTAGAAAACTGCTTATCTAGGTGCATTCAAACAGTGGACCAATGTTAGTCTATGTGCTGGTTTACATAGGCTATTTCACACACATATGAAACATATAAACATATAAATATTAGTAACTGCATGTATAAAAATGGATTAAGTATGGATGACAATTGTGATGAAATTGTATATGTTTTCTAAATGAAATGATTTTGTATATGCTTGTGTGAACTTGGCCTTAAGAAGATCGCAGCTTGCACCAGTCTAAGCATGTAAATGCCAAGCATCTCGTTCACCCAGTTGTAGACAGGCACACAAGGCTTCACACAAGGGTGAAAAGGGAAATCACCAGCTCACTAGATTCCCAACTTTAGATTTTGGAGAGCTTGGAGCAGAAGTCGCTGCAAGTTGATCCATTGGAATAGGAGGTGGTTTGTCCTGCTCTCTCCAAATAAGAAAAAGTTAGTACTTTTTTTTTTTTTCTCAAACATTTAAAATCCATAGACGTGTGGTTACTAGATACTGATCAGCAACGCATTTCAATCACCATATGTGTTCTTTGGTCTACAAGAAAAACTACATGTTGATTGTCCATCAATGTATGTATTTATTTACACCTAGGGATGAGTGAACACGAACTGTAAAGTTTGGGGTTCATACTTGACACCTGGTGTTCGGGGCTTGAACACGAACACGGACTTCCCATGGAAGTCTGTGGTTGAGTTTGGATGCTGAATAGTTTGTTGAAAGCCTGCAGCACAGCCCATCAACAAGCTTTCGGTATGGGGAAAGATGCTTTCCTGCTTTACCCTTGCTGGTTATCAAAAATAGAGGTAATACCACACCGTTTTTTTTTTTTTTAATTATTTAATTATAAAAAAAAAATATTTTTATTTTTTAAAAACGCAGTTGTCAACCCCTATTTTTAATAACTAGCCAAGGTAAAGCAGACAGCTGAGACTGGTATTATCAGGCAGGAAAGGCCCAGGTTACTTGGCCCTTCCCAGCCTAAAAATGACAGCCCCCAGCCTCCCAAAAGTGGCCCATTAGATGCACCAAATCTGGTGTTTTGCCTGGCTCTTTCCGATTGCCCTAGAGCGGTGGCAATCAGGGTAATATTTTTGAGGGGTTGATTTCAGCAGTGAGTTGCCCGTTAAAATCAAGCCCAAGGCAATGGGGAAGAGATATCAAGCAGACACCCCCATTACTAACCCGGTAGGTGTAAAGTAAAAAATAACACACACATAGGAAGAAATAATTTATTTGAATAAAAACTTACGCTCACTCATTCACCAATTTGTTAATTTGAAAAAATTGTCTTAAGTTCCAACGTAATCCAATGGTGTAATGTCCTATGACATCCATCAAACCCAAGGGGTCTCGCTCTCAGAACGAGGCTAAATAAGTCCATGTTTTATTCACAAACTATATGTTTTGTCATTTTATCATTGTTGTGCTTATTTTCGTGGGGGGGTGTCTGGCTGGAGCTGAGCTAAATTTGCATCTTGTGAATATTTAGCAAAAAGTAGCTTTCAGGTTCAGTCACATGTCCATTTTTTTTACATTTGTTATATTAATGTTTTTACAGAGAGAACACATCCCCAGATAGTCTGAGACTTTTAGCATGTCTGTTTTGTTTTGGGGGGGACAGATTATCTGCGAAAACAAAAAAACGTTTTGTTCTTTTTTGATCCTAGCCATGGATGAAACTCACCAATGCAATATATCCTTTAACAGAAATGGATAGCATATGGATGCCTCATTTATTCATCTGTGTTTAGTCTGTTTTTGTTTTTTGTTTTTTTTTTTTCCAGTATTTATTGGGTAGGAGAAGCTTGGATTTTTTTCAATATGTGAAAAATGGATGCCACACTGATGATAATAAAGGAAACATAAACAAAAAGTCACTTTGAATCATTTCCAGCACACTGATGACAAACTTTCATTCTCATGTGCAAACAAATGACCTCTGAATTGGGCATATCTTAGGGTATGTGTGCACAATGTCCCCAATTCATCAAAGCTTTTACGCCACTATTGGAAAGTATTTTAACATACTTTTGCCCAGCTTTGACAAATTAGGCAAAGTTGGGGGGCCAGGGGGAATGATGAACAATGCTCGTCAAATTCATGATGAATGGAGGTTTGTTCGCTTTGCGAGAAATCCTATTTCATCACGGACTGGTTTAGGATTTGTGGCAAGGTGCACACAAAGGTTTATACCTCTTGTCCGACACTGACGATTCATAAAGAGTCTCTTGCCTCTTCATGAATCAGGAGCGTCTGATTCCAGCACATCTCATCATCAAAACTAGAGGTGCGCTAACGCGGAGTTCGGTGTTCGTACTGAACACATGTCCTGGTTCCAATAATGTATTTCTTGGAGGGTGTGAATCCAGCTAAAGTAATTACATAGATAAAAGTACTAACTTTGGTCATTATTGTACCGGATTTTATATTATGCCAATTTAAATGCCCCAGACCATTTTTAAGCTTGCTCCTTGGTTTGCCAACTAATGCTTTGTTTTTTACACAGAGGAAAAAGAAACCAAAAAGCAGGTGGTGTTTCTATTGTCCTCCTCACAGGTTGTGCTAATGCAATGCTTCTTTCACAAGCTACAAGTATATATTTATTAGTGGTGAGGAAGCCATAAGAAATGTTAAGTGTGCCCTTGTGAGAGCAGAATATATTGTCATTTTACAAAGTAATACCAGGGGACTGCGAGAGCCGGGAAGGTGTTAATGAATTCCATTTTACCTCCTAGTGCCTCTTCATTTAGCTGCTTCATTGGATGTGGATTTTGTTAAAACTGTTTACCAAAGGAAAAGTGTGCTGTAATTACAGCTCCATGGAATAAGTTAAATTGTGCCAGATTTCACACTGTACGGAGACATCCTAACAGCTTTTGTTGTTTTCTGGGGCGTTTCCGCACTAATTCAGACCGTTCTTAATCATCATTAGTAGTTGAATTTTTAGGTCAGGCTTTTACTTAGGCTGCATTCACACATCTGTGTTTCACAGTCCGTGATTCATGGTCTGACCGCGAGTCTCCCGACCTGAACTCTGCATCCTATTAGGCATTAATAAGACAGTTGAGCTTAAGTTAGAGGACTTGTGGTTATTCCAACTACACAGTATCTTTACAATGTTACACAATGAGACACAGATGTGTAAATGCACCCTTCGGGAAATAATTGACATTGATTAAAGTGAACCTGTCAGATGTAACACAGAACCACGAGCAGTTCTGGGTGAACATTTCTAATCCCTGCCTAGCTGTCCCAGGCTATAGTACCATACATAAAGAGATCTTTAGAAAAAGTATTTCTAAAGATCCTTTATGATATGCTAATGAGTGCAGGGACTAGTCACAAGGGCGTTAGTTCCTGCTCTCATTCTGCCATCTTAGCATGTTAGCCCGCCCACAGAGGCGGCCTAACATTCTAGTCAATGCCCATTGCCTAGCGTCATCAGCCATGACACGCATACCTGTGTCTGTTGTCACTGCATCAGACGCCGGGCTTAGGGTCAATGCGTATGATCTTCTGGTCATGCGCACTAGACCTCTGTGAATCCAGGACGCATATACCTGGATTCATAGTGCGCCTGATTGTAAATGTGAGGCATTCTGATCATGCACACTGCCCAGCGTCTGAGGCGATGACAACGGACACAGGTACGTGCGTCACCACTGATGACACTAGGCAATGGGCATTGAATAGCATGTTAGCGTGCCCCTGTGGGCACGCTAACATGCTAAGAGAGCGAAATGAGAATAGGAACTATCGCCCTTGGGACTAGTCCCTGCACTCATTGGCATATCATAAAGGATCTTTAGAAATACTTTTTCTAATGATCTCTTTTTGTTTGCTACTAGATGCAGGGACAGTTAGGCAGGGATCAGAAATATGCACCCAGAACTGCTCATAGTTCTGGGTGCATATTGCACCTGAAAGGTTCCCTTCAAGTGGATTAAACTCTTCTGAATGAATAAATATTTTTTATTTTACTCACTTATATAGTGCTATTAATTCCACAGTGCTTTTCAAACATCCTCATCACTGTCCCCATTGGGCCTCACAATCTAAATTCCCTATTAGTTGGTCTTTGTAATAAAAGCTAAAATAAATTTAACGGTGTTTTTGCCACAAATCTTCCATATGTGCCCCTGCTATGTACTGTGTAATGGCCGTGTCTGACCATACAGGGACATGGTCTGATCATGCCACATCTCCTGGGCCGAGGAGGTAGTAAAAAAGTATACAGACATTACAATAAATAATTTTGTTCTTTTAAAAACAGGCATAAAAATGTTTTACCTCACAGAAAGAATCAGCTACGATCTCCTGCTGTAATGTCTGAATACTCTTTATTGCTTCCGCTCCTGCCCAGGAGATGTGGTATGATCACATCATGTCCATTTACATTCAGACACAGCAGGGACACATATATAAAATTATCTCAGCACAGGAACATTTTTTTTTTAAACACATCCAGTTGTGGAAATTATTTTTATTCCAAGATCTATTGATTAAAATGAACTTTAAAATTAACTTTGTGGGAAAATTTCTTTAAAGTGTGGAAAAAAAAATGTATGTGCTGTTCACAAAAGCATGGTAAAATTTTGTACATGTCTCAAAAAGAACATGGCTTGAATGAAGACCAAATTGACTCAGTTAGTCTCATATCATTGAGCGGCTCATACAGGGTTTGCATCGAGATCCTTTTTTTGGAGGAGGATGGGGGGGTTCCTGGCAAAACCCCAAAGCACTGCTCAGTGTAGAGCGCTTCATAAGTGTGAACCAGGTCTGACCACTCTCTAGCTACAATAGTCTACAGTAGTGGAAGTTAAGCTCTCGACAAGGAGTATACCCATGAGTACCTTAGCTACATGAACTCTTTTTATAACCCCACTCATACTGTAGACAACAAGGACCATTAAAGGCTGCTTTACACGCAGCGGCATCGCTAGCGATGTTGCTCGTGAAAGCGCCCGCCCCCGTCGTTTGTGCGTCACGGGCAAATCGCTGCCCGTGGCGCACAATATCGCTTGTACCCGTCACACATACTTGCCTGCCTAACGACGTCGCTGTGGCCAGTGAACAGCCTCTTTTCTAAGGGGGCGGTTCTTGCGGCGTCACAGCGACGGCAGTCGTCCAATAGAAGCGGAGGGGCGGAGAGCAGCCGTAGGAAAGTCACGCCCACCTCGTTGCCGGAGAACGCAGGTACGGTGTTGTTCGTTGTTCCTGGGGTGTCACACGTAGCGATGTGTGCTGCCTCAGGAGCAACGAACAACCTACGTCCAGCACCATCAACGATATTTGGGATTTGAAACGACGTGTCAACAATCAACGATTAGGTGAATATTTTTGATCGTTAGCGGTCGTTCGTATGTGTCACACTCAACAATGTCACTAACGAGGCCGGATGTGCGTCACGAATTCCGTGACCCCAACGACATCTTGTTAGCGATGCTGTTGCGTGTAAAGCCCCCTTAACTCTTTCATCTAACTAGGAATGATACCGATAACCCTTTAAATGCCCTATGCCACTCCATTTAACCATAAAATGTAAATTGATCTTAACCATGTAAGATGTTCACAGTAACCCACTCTCTGCACCAAGCTTTCCCAGCAGTGTGACTGAAAACACTTTTTTTTTTTTTTTTTTTAAAGATTTATTTACATTTATTAAATACTTCTTTGCATAAGTCCTAACACCCATCACATGTGAGGAGCAGCTGCCTCCGCTGTATTTGTGCCTCGGAGGGCACGGGTAGAAGCGCCCGTGCGGGGATCTTTGCAGGACCAGCAGCAATGAGGAGTGGTCACTGATGCAGGGAGTCCTCGGGGCAGTGCATGAGAAGCTCCTTGTATAGCACCGCTATTCTCCGCACCTGCTGGCGTGTCCTTCAATTTCATCCTCCTGGAAAGAGAAGCCGCACAGCGGGCACTGAACCCAGGACACGGGTCGGTGCGGAGCGGACGACGGCTGTCTGGTGTCATCCCAGTCATCGTCAGAAGAGGAGAGAACGATGCAGTGCGACCCTGAGGATTCTCCACAGGAGGCGGCGTGGAGCAGGAGCAGAGCGGCGGGAAAGTGCCCTGCACAGATTGGACACGTGCCGTCATCGGTCTCGGGGGAGCGCTGCGCGGGGTGGGGACTGTCACGCTCTCTCCGCGGTGTCAGGACTCTCTGGCTCTGCGCTCTCCTCCTTCTTCGGGCATCCTCCATTTTCAGTCGTCGACAACCACTGGGGGTCTCGCGTTCCCTCTGTGATGGGTGGAGTCTCGTCATGGGGATCTCAGGACAAGAACCGGATGACACCGGGCTCTCCTCCTGCCGGCTGCTGCGGTCCCCACAATGTGACGGGATGGGGGGGCTCGGAGGCGCTGTGATTGGCTGGCTGCGTTTGTGGGATTTAGCTGCAGACAGCAGGAGCATGCGTGCGGAGCGGCTCATGGAGGCCGGGGGAGGGGAGGCCGCAGGAAGGGAGGCTGCGCTCTGCAGCCTCTCTCTCAGCTTCTGACTCCTGGCCTGCGTGTCTTGGGCGTCCAGGGTGGGCTTTTCTCTGGGGTGTAGAGGTGGAACCGGAGAGGAGCGGCCGCCCTGTGAGCCTGCGCTCCGGCCCTCGTCCTCATCCAGGGAGGAGCGGACGCGTAAACTGAAAACACTTTTAATATAATAAATTACAGGAATGTTACCCATAACTGCACGGGAAATTAAAACTAGCTGGCAGTTTTTTTTAATCATGATACTTTTTAAATTTGAGAAGTGTCAGGTATTCTGCTAGTAGGTAGCCCGCGTTGCATTTGTAGAAGAGCCCTCAGTTGTCTTTGTCCACCACTGAGTTACCATTGGTATCCTGCTTTTGTAGTCCTATAAGGCTCCCTGCATGCTGGTGCTGGGAAATGTTCTTTATTGGAACCATCTGCATGAAATACTGCTAAAGTTAATAATGCCTGTATGTGTCTTTACAGCCTTTACTACCTTTAAAGGGTTTTTTTTTTTAAACTGCTTAAAATGTTGTATATTAGAGTAAAGCAAAATAATGCACAGTACCCTGGTCCAGTGACATGAATAGAACTTCTGATTACTAAACCCAGCAACGTAATTGTTGTAGCGTGAATCATGTATGACGTTGCGGTAGACATGTAAGGGGAGATTTGCACGTCTATTGTCTTGGGGTCAAGGACTACTCACATAGCTCCAGAGTTTTGCAAAAATTTTGTTCACCTTTAAAATAGATAGAGATAGTAGGGAAAACAGCTAGAAATAACTATATATAAATAGATAGATGAGTGGTATGGTATCTGTGAGGTGACTATGACTTTAACATATAGTAAGCTATTTATGGAAATTTTATTATGGCCAAATAACCTAATTTGAGTGTAGACAAAATAATCATCTAACAGTACCTATAGACTATTATAAAGTTATATTATGTACTGGTAGTAATATTGATAGAGACACATTATTCAGTTCATCCAACCACTGTAATTATTACTTGTAATGTAAATTATTTGAATTATTAGTATGGGACACTCCTTTCATTTTTCAGGTAGTTATGTGTAATAGTATGTCTTGGGTAACATGACTACTCTAGCCTTGTTCCCTTAATTTCAGCTCATGAATATTGGCTGACACAACACTTTTCTTCAGCTCAGCTTCTTTAAAGAGATTCTCCAAGAATGTAATAAAATGGCCCCATCACTTAACTCAAACGACATCCCATCCTTTTCTGAAGAAGCACAGTTCCCAACACCTATGTCTCAACTGCCAGAGGAGCTGTATCGTAAGTGCATATACTGGAGCTGTCAGGCAAGTGTGCAACAGGAGAAGAAATAATTCAGCTGACTGAACACACAAGATTTTTTTTCTGCATTCTTAGGGGCCCTTTGCACACTACGACATCGCAGGTGCGATGTCGGTGGGGTCAAATCGAAAGTGACGCACATCCGGCGTCGCTCTCGACATCGTAGTGTGTAAATCGTTTTAACTACAATTACCGAGCGCAAAAGCGTCGGTATCGTATGATCGGTGTAGTGTCGGTCATTTCCATAATGTCGCTGGAGCGACAAGTACGATGTTGTTCCTCGTTCCTGCGGCAGCACACATCGCTGTGTATGAAGTCGCAGGAGCGAGGAATATTTACCTGCGTCCCGGCTGCAATGCGGAAGGAAGGAGGTGGGCGGGATGTTTACGTCCCGCTCATCTTCGCCCCTCCGCTTCTATTGGCCGCCTACTGTGTGACGTCGCTGTGATGCCACATGACCCGCCCCCTTAGGAAAGAGGCGGGTCGCCGGCCAGAGCGACGTCGCAGGGCAGGTAAGTGCATATAAAGCTGCCGTAGCGATAATATTCGCTACGGCAGCTATCACAATATATCGCAGCTGCGATGGGGGCGGGGACTATCGTGCTTGGCATCGCAGCATCGGCTTGCGATGTCGTAGTGTGCAAAGGGCCCCTTAGTTTTACATTCTCAGACAAGAAGAAGATTATTATTCTCCTATCACACACTTCTCTGGCAAGTTTGGTATATGGGCTTACAGCACAGCTCCTCTGTCAGTTAAGAAACAGGTCTTGGGAGCTGTATTATTTCTTCAGACACGGCCTGTCTTGACACATGGGTAAGATGGGCTGCTGTTTGAAATAAGTGATGGGGACCATTTCATTATATTCTAGGAGAACCATTTTAATCCGTTAGAACTATATTAAGCTTTGAGAGAAGAGTCCATATTTACCTTAGCTCTGTTTAGTTTAATGTTTGGTACTAGTGTTTGTGCTCTTTACCATATTTGAGAAGAATTCTGAATGTTCATTCGGGGAACGTGGTCTTCCTAAAATGGGACACAAGGTAAGTTAGGATGTTGGGCGGCATTATAAAGATATGGCAAAGCATTGTGTTCTTCATATTTACTGACTTCTTATCTGATTGTATAAACTGCTGAGCTACTGAACCAACTCCCAAAAGGACTGACCAAGCTGACTTTTGAGTAAAGTACAATTTCTTTAAACGGTTCAGATTTTGGGCTGAAGATTGAATAGGTCAATATCTACATCTCACAATGTAATCTGTGCACTCATCGGTGACATTGTTGATGACAAAGTCTGCCGAAAAAACGTGAAAAGTGGATAAGGATATTTCTTTGTGTGCAATTCTCCCTATAAGTGCGGGTTAACAAATGTTACAAGTCTGTTTAATGGCCTGCCTTTATTTAATGTTCTTGCTGCGGCACAGCCAGTTAATTCCAGAAGTGCAGCGCATAATCAATCCTGGGCAAATCTAATTACTGTTATAAACATAACCTTGTCACCGAACAGAACGAATACATTTTTCTGATTCTAAAATATGTTTTTCTTACCCAAGATTAAGTGCAACAGATACACATTTCATTGAATCTGTTTGCTCCCATAAACAGTTTCCATGGGAACAGACACTTTCAGAAGCCGCCGCGGCCCGCACAGTCAGTGTTGAGGCTTTCACTGCTGCCAGTTGTATTATAGTAGTTTACAGAACTAGTGAATAACATTTTTGTTGCACTTAATTATTTTTCCCCTCTTTTTACATTCTCGGCATTGTCACATTCTGTATGGCACTAATCATGCCATGTTTCGCCACCCTGTGCTGCTGTGTTTGTGGAATGCCTGGGATGATGCAGGAGATGTCAGGCGGTCCAGCGCTATGTTCTGCTCATATCCTGGTTGCCTTGAATTTATTTCTTAGCAATATAATAAGACCTGAATACATTTGGAGACTAGACTAATAAATCCTTGCCTTGCTCCGCTGACTCCTCTCATCTACCGCTTTCATCAGCCATCTGAGTATAGATTATAATTCTGAAGTTTCACAAATGTTCACGGGGTACATAAAGTAGAAGTTATTACAATCTGTACATTGTATAACACAATGTCCATCATTCTCTTATCAGCAGCCTTTCATGTTTTTCTTATTATCAGCATATATGACTGAGACAGTTGTCTGCTACATATACACTGTGCTATGTATAGAAATACAATGGATTGCATTCACTGTGCCAGTGAGGTGTAGAATACAGTGTTCTACTCTGCATCTGTCTTACATATATTGTACCCCTCCCAAACCTGTACCACTATGGTGCTAACATATACCATTGGTCACAAACCTTACTCTAAGAGCCACATTCAGCTCTAACAGATGGTTGTGAGATACATCCAGAGTCCTGCGGGTAGTGACCTCCAGAGTCCTGCGGGTAGTGACCTCCAGAGTCCTGCGGGTAGTGACCTCCAGAGTCCTGCGGGTAGTGACCTCCAGAGTCCTGCGGGTAGTGACCTCCAGAGTCCTGCGGGTAGTGACCTCCAGAGTCCTGCGGGTAGTGACCTCCAGAGTCCTGCGGGTAGTGACCTCCAGAGTCCTGCGGGTAGTGACCTCCAGAGTCCTGCGGGTAGTGACCTCCAGTTTCCCCACCCTTCCCTATTAGTTGCATTCAGAGCCCCCCATAATCGAGATAATGATAGCCAAAGTCCTCCCCCAGATATCACACTGAGATCTTGTGCTGCCTTGTCTTATAGGCAGCATATTCACATACCGAAGTTCCCACCTTACTCCCCTTCGGTATTCTGACATCAAGCACTCCCACTATACTATGTTATCTGGCTTCTAGACCCTCTTTAACTGGTGCTACCATAATATCTCCAGTTTCCCATTTTTATCTCTCCACCCCAATGACCAATGTATGTGCATCCAGATCTGGATTGCAGTATGGAGTTACTCAACAGTCACCATCTGGAGACTAGTTCTTTATAGCTGTTTGCTAAATCTTGTACTTATACAGAATGCTGGAACACAACCAAGAGCCACAAATCATGGGACTTTTATACATATGAAATCATGCATTCTACCCTGGAAATCTGTATTTGCTGCCTAATCTGAGTTTAGCATAATGCAGGGGCAGAGATTCTAATTCCAGCTATGTCTCATTTGCTGGGCTGCTAAGGCTGCTTTCACACTACGTTTTTTTAACATGCGTCCTGAACGTTTTTTTAACGCAAAAACGGATCCAGTGCAAATGCGTTTTCATTTCAATGCATTTGCAATGGACTCGCGTCAACATGCGTTCACATGCGTTTGCGTGCGTTATAGTGAGGATCCAGCGACTTGCAGTTTTTTAACATTTTTCAAAAACGCTACTTGTAGCGTTTTTGAGCTGCGTCCAAATACTGCAAATTGCTGGATCCTGACTATACTGCAGGCAAACGCATGTGAACACTGGCATGCTGATAGACAGGATCCTGCTTGCTCTACTGAGCATGCCCAGAAACCAGCCTCGCGTGATCAGTCCCTCTCTCCCCCTCTTTCTCTGTCTCTCTCCGCCTCCCTCTCTCCCCCTTCCTCTCTGTCTCTCTCCGCCTCCCTCTCTCCCCCTCCCTCTCTGTCTCTCTCCGCCTCCCTCTCTCCCCCTCCCTCTCTGTCTCTCTCCGCCTCCCTCTCTCCCCCTCCCTCTCTGTCTCTCTCCACCTCCCTCTCTCCCCCTTCCTCTCTGTCTCTCTCCGCCTCCCTCTCTGTCTCTTCCTCTCTGTCTCTCTCCGCCTCCCTCTCTCCCCCTCCCTCTCTGTCTCTCTCCACCTCCCTCTCTCCCCCTCCCTCTCTGTCTCTCTCCGCCTACCTCTCTCCCCCTCCCTCTCTGTCTCTCTCCGCCTCCCTCTCTCCCCCTCCCTCTCTGTCTCTCTCCGCCTTCCTCTCTGTCCCTTCCTCTCTGTCTCTCTCCGCCTCCCTCTCTCCCCCTCCCTCTCTGTCTCTCTCCGCCTCCCTCTCTCCCCCTTCCTCTCTGTCTCTCTCCGCCTCCCTCTCTCCCCCTCCCTCTCTGTCTCTCTCCGCCTCCCTCTCTCCCCCTCCCTCTCTGTCTCTCTCCGCCTCCCTCTCTCCCCCTTCCTCTCTGTCTCTCTCCGCCTCCCTCTCTGTCCCTTCCTCTCTGTCTCTCTCCGCCTCCCTCTCTCCCCCTCCCTCTCTGTCTCTCTCCCCCTCCCTCTCTCCCTCTCCCCCCCTCCCTCCCCCCCCTCCCTCTCCTCTCACTCTCCCCCGCCTGAGAGCTGCGGACACTCGTAGCCAAGATAAATATCGGGTAACCAAGCAAAGCGCTTCTCTTAGTTAACCGATGTTTACATTGGTTACGTGTGCAGGGAGCAGGCAGCCCGGCTCCTAGCACCTGCGGATGCTCGTAACCAACTTAAATATCGTATTACTAACGTAAATAAGATGTTTACCCTGGTTACGAGCCTCCGCAGCTGTCAGAAGCCGGCTCCCAGTCTATCACGTTCAGTTCCACTGACTCCTGATCACATGACTCCAATGCCCGCCCATAAACTTCAAGTGACAGGATCCTGCAAAATAACACATGCGTTTGCATGCGTTTTTTTGCTGTAAAAGCAAGATCCGCTTTTACAGCAAATCAACGTTCATGACGCATGTGAACAAAAACGTAGTGTGAAAGCAGCCTTACTCTAGTTTTGATAAAATCAATAAGAACTAGTAAACGTACTGTCATGTAGTTCTCAATATTTATGAGCTCTGTATAACCTCGTCCTCAACACTGGTTGGCAGCTTTCTGCCTTTGTAAAGTATACATAGAATTCTGCCAATCAAGATGTGAGTGGGGTTAAAGCGAGCTCAGCAGTGGAAAGAACTGCTGGAACTGCAGCAGATAAAACAGGGATTTTATCAAAATTACATCAAGCTGTCCAGTAAGTGATACATGACTAGAATCAAGGTATCTGTCCCTACATCATGTTGCTCTCAGTTGGAGTAGCAAAAACCTTTTAACAGGTTTCCCTGCTGTTCGTTCACATGGCAACTGACTGTACGTTAATTCCCACAGGTGGATCGGACACCATGGGACTTAAAGGGATTCGGTCATCAGGTTTTTGACTCCTAATCTGAGAGCCGCATTAATGTAGAGACAGAGACCCTGATTCCAGCAATGTGTCATTTACTGGGCAGTATAGCTTGTATAAAATCACTGTTTAATTAGCAGTAGTTTATCATTAGAGGACTACTTGGTGTGCTACCAGGTATATTCATGAGCTCTGTATAACCTTGCTCTACATTCAAATAATGCTAGATCTGCAGCAGATAAAACATTGATTTTTATCAAAATGACAGAAAACTGCTCAGTAAGTGACACATCACTGGAATCAAGGTCTCTGTCTCTGTATTATGCTGCTCTCAGATGGGGAAGCAAACGAACCTGGTGACAGAGTCACTTCACCATGTGTCGGCAGGGTGGATTATCAGTCCCTGCTCCCATCGGAAGCCCCTGGCGTGATTGCATGGTGTTGATGGGTTGCCCAATATTCACCTACATTATAATGCAAGGAATAAAATGATTTATATGGCCACTGTTTTTTTAAACTATACATAAATCAGGAGTACACGTATAACTTTGTAATATATTGTGCATTGTGGAAGAATAGGTATGTAGTGATGAGCAAAGTAATGTCAGTGCAGTCAGACTGTAAAGGGCCATTTACACGCTGCGACATCGCTAACGAATTATCGTTGGGGTCACGGTGTGTGTGACACACATCCGGCGCCGTTAGCGACATCGCAGCGTGTGACAGGCAGGAGCGTCCTTAAACAATCGCAAAAGAGACAAAAAATTGTTGGTTTATGAGAGGTTGTTCAAATACCAAAAATCGTTGTCTCGTACGTAGCGAGGTTGTTCCTCGTTCCTGCGGCAGCACACATCGCTATGTGTGACTCCGCAGGAGCGATGAACATCTCCTTACCTGCGTCCATCAGCAATGAGGAAGGAAGGAGGTAGGCAGGATATTCCATCCACTCATCTCCGCCCCTCCTCTGCTATTGGACGGCCGTTTTGTGACGTCGCTGTGACGCCGAACGCACCTCCCCCTTGAAGGAGGGATTGTTCGGCGGGCACAGCGACGTCGCAGAACAGGTATGTGCGTGTGACGCTGCCGTAGCGATAATGTTCGCTACGGCACCAATCACCACATATCGCACCAACGGCGGGGGCGGGTGCGAATGCTCGCAATAGCTAGCGATGTTGCAGCGTGTAAAGCGGGCTTTACACAGAGGTTCGGTTCAAGCAGGGCTTTGCCTGTTCTTTATTGCTGGTTTACCAGATAAATGCAGTCTTTACATCTAGGCACAAAACACTAATGCGCCTCTGCTGAGCACTAACCCGGCATCAGCTTCCCAGGCCTATACTATGCAGGTGATCCACTACCACAGGCAATGCTGAAATGGCAAAAATATTGTACCTTTTAGTGTTTACACACTAGTTTTGGGTAACTCTGCCTAAATGTACAGAACTAGAAGCCAAACAGGTCATGGCTATGCCCACCTGTTAAAGCATCAATAGGTGGTGGCGTCTCTTACACCTGAAATTCCACTCTACTCCCTGACTGCAGTGACATTTCTGGCGAGGCGTTCACAACTGATAAGATGCACTGAATTTGTGCCGTGCACCTCTTAATGAATTTAGCGCATCCTATTTCGGAGGCCCCTTTGAAGACTTGAGTACAAAATGCTATCCTTACTGAATCTGGGCCATAGTGTTTCATTACCACTTCAAAAATGTGCAAGAGTCTACTTAGAAGTGCAGCAGCAGGGAGAAAATTGGGTAATGTTCTCACTGAGAGCCGACTGTCCCCAGCTCCGGTGCCGCTCAATGGCTCGGAGTGAGCAGCTGTACTGCCATTAAGGCTGCCATATATGTCTGAAGTGGTATTCGTGTGCAGATTATCACTAGGGCGGCAGCTAAATACCATTTTGTCTTTTTTGCTGTCAGGTTCCCTTTAATTACATTTCGTGTTACCACATCCAGTGCACCAGTTGGCCTATATATACCTCATTGCATTTTGTATTCTCAAATTCCTCATTGGTGTTTGTGCATCATATTACTGACGGGATTACGCCTGATCCACCTAATGCGTTCCATGGAGGACCCGATTACATTGATTACATTTTCAAATCTTTTTTTTTTCATATGATAAAACTATTACAGTCATACAGCATTGAAAGAAAATGTAATGAGGTCCTTTTACCATAAACCATTACATGTCAGGAAATAAATGAATGCAGCCATTCATCATTTGGCGCCATTAAACGAGAGATATGACAGTACTGCTAATTACCGTGTAACCCAAGTGAATGCACCCTCTGATCAAATAATTATTGGCTGCAGACTTTACCTCCACCTCCTGCTCACATTGCTGCTGTGCTCCTGCCTTTAGGATGCTTTTTATGCTTTATTTTAGTTCCCTGAAATAAAAATAAAATGACCTGTAAATTTTAATCCAGGATACCAGGACTCAATCTTCCAGTCTCATAATGATTAACAGCAAGAATGTTAGGCTATGTGCGCACGTTGCGTAAATTCATGCAGTTACGCTGCGCTTTGTAGCGCAGCGTAACTGCATGAGTCCTGCGTCCCCTGCACAGTCTATGGAGATTGTGCAGGGGCCGTGCGCACGTGGCGTTTTAGAGCGCAGCGCTTCGGCTAGTGCCGAAGCGCTGCGCAAAAAGAAGTGACATGTCACTTCTTCCGTGCGCTTTGCCGGCAGCTCCTGCTCTGTCTATGGCAGGAGCTGCAGGCAGAGCGCACGTTCTCGCCGGCACCATGCGCTTCAGAACGGAGCTTTTCAGCTGCGCTCTGAAGCGCACCTTTTACGGTGCTGGGCTAGTACGCAACGTGCGCACATACCCTTACTCCAGCCCATGATTGGAGTAGCATTTCTGGTGACTCATCACATTCAATAGGTGGCGTGGACCAATGGTGTGAGTGCTAGCTGATTATTAGATTCTTCATATTGCCATTGCATGTACATCTTTAATAAGACATACCGTATATCCCAACTTTCCCAGATCCCTTAGGCTACATTCCCACATTCCCACTATGAGTATTTGGTGAGTTGTTCTTATGTTGAAGATTTTCTGTAAATATTAGTGAAATTAGGTTTCTTGTGTTTTTTATTGCTTTTTTGGGGTTTTTTTAAGGGTACTTTCACACTTGCGTTAATTTCCTTCCGTCACAATCCGCCCTTTTGGAAAACAGCAGAATCCGTTAACGGATTCCGCTGTTTCCCATAGACTTGTATGGATGACGAATTGTGCCAAAAGTACCTGCGTTGCTTCCGCTGGCCGACGCTGCGTTGCATCCGCCGGGCAGAAGGAACGCAGCATGTAATGTCTTTTGAGGGCGAAATCCTCCTATTTTTCACTGCGCATGCTCATCTTCTTTTTTTTTTTAATCACAGAAACTTTATTTTGTCTCTCGGTGGGGCCGATCGTTCAGCTGATCGCCCGGCTGCCGGCATGTGAGAGCGCTCAGCTGATCGCCCGGCCAACAGCATGTGAGAGCGCTCAGCTGAGCGCCCGGCCGCCGGCATGTGAGAGCGCTCAGCTGATCGCCCGGCCGCCGGCATGTGTGAGCGCTCAGCTGATCGCCCGGCCAGCGGCATGTGAGAGCGCTCAGCTGATCGCCCGGCCGCCGGCATGTGAGAGAGCTCAGCTGATCGCCCGGCCAACAGCATGTGAGAGCGCTCAGCTGAGCGCCTGGCCGCCGGCATGTGAGAGCACTCAGCTGAGCGCCCGGCCGCCGGGTGATCAGCTGATCGTTCACAATAGTCTGCTGCCGGTAGAACTGTAAAAAAGAAAAAAAGCTTTCCATTGTTTTGTACGATCCGTTGCATCCGTTGTGCCATTATATGCAACACATCCGTCACACAACGCAATGCACCGGATGCCGTTCAACGCAAGTGTGAAACATGCATTGTATGCTTTTGACGCAGCAGTATTTGTATCTTTTTGCTATGTCATGATTTAAATAAATAAAGCTACTTTGTTTTTGGAACTCCTGATATTTGATTTTGACAAAACATTATTCGTACAGTCATATGCAGATTACTTGCTTTTTTGGTGTGATTTTACATGGGATTTTTCAAATGCAATTTTATGCGGAAAATCTACACATAAATCAGTATACTCATAAGAGGAAACTGCATGTTGTGCATCATTTGGAACGCACACTGCAGTTCTGTTTACACAATTTCTAGATATTTCATCCACTTTGCTGAAACTGTGTAGAGAAAAAACACAGCGTCAAAAACTCACCAAAATTTGTTGCAGGAACTTAACCTAACTGATGGCTCACCAGGACTAGTCCAGGCTCGTTGGCTGCAGTCACACCTCTTGACTGTGATTGACAGTACCTGTTATATTTGTTTTTTTCACATTTTGCATTGATATTCATACACCTATGGGAGCAGGCCAAGAGAATCTGCTGGAGACCGCAGCCTCTTGGACTAGTCACCCGTGCTGCATTGTCTTTGGCCGGCTTACAATTTTACGCTATGTGCGCACTAGAAAGTGATTTTTTTCTTAGGCTAAGTTCACATTTCCGTTGATTTGTATCAGTCACATGCGTCGCTTGACGCATGTGACTGATGCGCTGTTCAACGCTGTACAACGGATGACAAAGAACAGAATTCTTTGTCGGATTCCGTTGTGTGCGGGGGGCGGAGTTCTGGGGCAGAGTCGAGCGGGGGGCGGGGCCAGGCGCTGAGGATGTCAGTGGAAGTGCTGCGGTCTGCATGGCTGGGGACAGGTGAGTGTATCTGTGAGTGAGTGTGTGTATGTGCATGTATGTATGTATGTATGTATGTATGTATGTGTGTGCACATGCAAAGTGCGGGAGGGGGCGGAGCCGAGCGGGGGGCGGGGCCAGGCGCTGAGGATGTCAGTAGAAGTGCTGCGGTCTGCATGGCTGGGGACAGGTGAGTGTATGTGTGAGTGAGTGTGTGTATGTGCATGTATGTATGTATGTATGTGTGTGTGTGCACATGCAAAGTGCGGGAGGGGGCGGAGCCGAGCAGGGGGCGGGGCCAGACGAGGGTGTCAGTGCTTGTCTGCATGGCTGGGGACAGGTGTGTGTGTGTGTGTGTGTGTGTGTGTGTGTGTGTGTGTACATACATGTGCGGAGTGCGGGAGGGGGCGGGGCCGAGCGGGGAAGTGTCGGCCTCCCTGCACACGTAACCAGCCTAAATATCGGGTAACAGCAAAGCACCCGATGTTTACCTTGGTTACCCGATATTTACCTTGGTTACGGGCCTACACCGCTTAGCGCTGGCTCCTTGCACCGTAACCAGGGTAAATATCGGGTAACCAACCAAAGCTCGTGACGTGTGCAGGGAGCCAGAGAGCATGCGCAGCGAAATCCGACGGATCTCGCTGCTCAAAAAACGTTACATGCTGCGTTCCCCCCGCCCGGCGGTCAGTCGTTCCACGACTGATCAGTCGGGCGGAGGGTGCAACGCAGCATCATCAGTCACAATCCGCTGCTCATACAAGTCTATGGGAGCAGCGGAATCCGCTAAACGGATTCCGCTGTTTACAAGAGCAGCGGATTGTGACTGATAGATTTTAGCGGAAATGTGAACTTAGCCTTAAGGAAAAATCCAGACCCTCTTAAAGAATCCCGCACCCGTGGTAAAAAAACCGCACCGAAATCCGCATGCGATTTTACCGCGGTTTGCCGCAGGTTTACCGCGGATTTTCCATAGGTTGGTCCCTGCGGATTTTTACTATTATCTATGGCAAAAACTGCAGGTACCTGCAGAAAAGAAGTGACATGCTCATTGATTCCGCAGCGAAAAATCCGTGGGTATAAAAAAAACACAGGGTGCACACAGCATTTTTTAAAACCCATAGGATTTGCTGGAGAATGACTGCAGCACTGTTAGACACATTTTCTGCAGCAAATCCGCGGTAAATCCGCAGCGTGCGCACATAGCCTTATGCTTTCTCTGAAGTGCTGCAACCATTGTCTGATTCATGCTGCCTGTGATTCAGACCGCATAAATTAGCAGTCAGGTTCCCTATAAAGAGAATCTGGCACCATGTTTTCACTGATCTGAGGGCATCATAATCAAGCTCAGAATTAAAACCCAAGAGAAAAACACAAAATGAGCATGTGCCCTATAATGACATAAATAGTGGTAGTACCCTTACATAGGGGACTTGGTCAACACTGTTTGAACAAAGAGCGTAAAAGTCATCCCACCGCGACCAGGTGTGCCCAATCCCGACAGTCCTAGGTCTGATATTAAAACCTTACCTTGTTCAGTGACATCAGTGTGAATAAGGACAAGGCCGACCTGCAGCCACCTGTCCTTGGGAAGCTATATACATGCAATGTCTAGCTCATTTTGTGTTTTTTTTTCTTGGGCTTTGTATATGAAATATCCACAATGTGGACATGCCCCTATTGCACATATACAAAATTGTGCTCTGGTTCATTTTTTTTGTTTTTCTGTGTGGCCCCTCCTTCTGCGCTAGACATTGTATCTATGTAACTCCCCATAGGCAAGTGGCTACAGGTCGGGCCTTGTCCTTCTCTGCCCTTATTCACACTGATGTCACTGGCGCAAGGTAAGGTTTTAATACTGGAGTAGGGCCGTCTGGATTGGGCACTCCTTGTCCCGCTGCGATGGCTTTTACTCTGTTTCATCAAACAGTGTTAACCAATTGCCTTATGTTATTGAAATGTATTCCCTCTATTTACTTTATTATTGGGTATATGCTCATTTTATGTTTTTCTCTTGGGTTTTCAAATGGCCACAGTGTGAACGTGCTCCTATTGCTCATATACCAACTTATACTCTGGGTCATATTTTTTTTTTAAGGGTATCATAATATAGGGGCTGTGACCTTAATTCCAGCAATGTCTCAGTTACTGGGCTGTTTACTGCTGTTTTGATAAAGTTGCTGTTGTATCTGCTGCAGATTTACCACTTCTCTGAATGCTGAGCTCTGTGTAATCCTGCTTACACCATTTATTGACCGCTAACAGTGTACACTGTGCATAGGCAGAAAGATGATATTTAGTTTAGAAAGCTGGTTTACTTGTGCTCAAATAATAATCTCCTGTTAATAAAGCAAACTTCATCAAAATCATAAGTGACACATTGCTTTGTCTCTACATTATGCTGCTCTCAGATTAGATTGCAAACCTTACAACTTCCCTTCAATTCCTTTCACCTGAGGGCAAAGAGAAGATTGTCGCTCCTCACCGCTTTTTAGCTTTGAACTTACCGGTGCCTCATAACTTTATGATTTAGATACAAATCTATTGGCAGTTTCTAGGTTTGGATGACCAGTTCCTTATGGCCCTTTTCTATGAAATAAACCAGTTATGCAGTGACTGATCTGTTCTATTTCCTCTATTATTTTGGTCGCCCTAGGGTTGCTTTATGTATTGCTTCCACTGGCAGGGAAGGGGTTAATATAACGATAGTTGGGCTCCTCTGGGAAATTTGTTGTGGAAGGCTTGGTAGAATGCGAGCTCCCTAGGCCACAGTTTAACATGTTTTTTCCATCTGTCTTGTAGAGTGCCCGGAATCACAATCGCTACGGACATCATCTGCGGATTTCCTGGAGAGACAGATGAAGATTTTAAGGAGACGTTAAAACTAGTCGAGGAGTACAAATTCCCCAGTCTCTTCATTAATCAGTTTTACCCGCGCCCGGGGACCCCAGCTGCTAAAATGGTGCAGGTTCCAGCTCCTGTGGTAAGCTATTCTCTTTCAAGTGAAGGTGTGTAGATTTAAGGCATTTCCTGGATGGTGTTTGCAAAGGGCATGAGCTGCGCACTTACTAGAAAATCACCAAGGTGTGTGCCCATATTATATTACCTGGATGGCACAAGCGCTGGTATTTCGTTTTTAATAAATATTTGCAGTCAAGACCAGTAATTTTATTTACTAGTAAGTTTTCATACCGACGACTATCTTATTTCAATATTTGGAGTGGTTATGTCTGTGATTTTATTAACCCCTTAAAGGGAACCTGTCACATCCCAAAATACTATTAAATTGAGGAGATGGGGTTAATAGTGGTTTAAAGCTGCCCGGCTGCTGCACTGAAATCCAGGTAACAAGCAGAAAATGAAGTTGTTCCTCCCTGCAGCCTCTGGCTTTCAGTCATAGCAACGTGGCCTCAGTCACCACTCAGTACATAGGAATCTGTAACTATGCTCTAGCGCTGGCTGACAGCTGACTATGTACTGATGCATTGCAGAGCCAGCTGTCAGTCTGAGCTGGGGCATGGGTACAGCTGCTGCCTTCTATGTACTGAGTGGTGACTGGGGCCATGCCTCTGACTGAAAGCTGGAGGCTGCAGGAAGAACAAATTCATTTTCTCTTGGTAGCCGGGCTTTCAGAGCAGCGGCTGCACAGCTTTGGAATGCTATTAATCTTCAGATTATGGGGTCAAGCTGCAGGTTAATAGCATTTTTGGATGTGAGGGTTTCCCTTTAAGGATATGATGATTTTTTATTGTTGCACTTGCATTTTTTCTTTCACTTCTTCCAAGAAACATAGCTTCTTATTTTCCACTCATATTGCCATATGGGAGGGCCTGTTGTATATGCAACAAATTATTTTTTTTAATTACACCAATTATTTTCCCTGATATAGTACTAGAAAAAGGTTGAAAAAATTCCAAGTGAGGTGAAAATGTGGAAAAAAAAATAATGCAACTCCACATTTGTTTTTTGGGTGTTGTATTTGTGGCGTTTATTGTGTAGTATAAATGACTTGGACGTTTGATCCTCAGATCAGTATGATTACATCGACACCAAACTTGCATATTTTTTTCATGTATTTAAATGGTGCAAACCCCCCAGAAATTCATAAAGAAAATAAAATGGCTTTTGTCACAATTCTCTGAGCCCTGTAACATTTTCATTTTTCGGTTGATTGAGCTTGTTTTTTGCAGGGTGACCGGACTTCTTTACAGATACATTTTGTATTCTATATGAGGCTTTGATCACTTCTTATTGCATTTTTTGCGGAGTTTGTGGCAACCTAAAAAACTATTCTGGCAATTTTATTTCTCTCTTTAGGCTCTGTGCGCACTGGGAAATGGAATTTTCTTGTGAAAATTCCGCATGCTCTCAAAGATTACCGCACCCGCGGTAAAAAACCGCGGGAAACCGCACCCGAAAACCGCATGCGGTTTGCCGCGGTTTGCCGCGGTTTTACCGCGGTATTATTCGCGGTATTGCCGCGGTTTTGCCGCGTGCGGGTTGGGATGTGCTTTATTGCATTCAATGCAATAAAGCACATTGAAGAAAAAAAAAAAAAAAAGTCATTTAATTCTGAGATAGTAGATAGACAGAAGAATAGATAGAGGGATAGATAGAGGACAGATCGCTGCATTTCCCACGGTCGGCAGTGAGTTCACATTACCGGCCGTGGGAAATGACCGGTAATTACCTCTGCTGTCTGCTGCATTCAGCCTGTGTCTGTGACAATCGCGGCTGGATGGAAGCAGCGCAGGACGCAGGAGCCGGAGCTGTGTGGATTACGCCGGAGCTTTGTTTTGGGGGGGGGGGTTAATAAAGTGGTGAACGAGGCTTGTTGGTTTTATTTAAAATAAAGGATTTTTCGGTGTCTGTGTTTTTTCACTTTACTTACGGGTTGATCATGTCAGCTGTCACATAGACGCTGCCATGATCAAGCCTGGGGTTAATGGCGGTGGTCCCCCATCACCATTAACCCCTTGTATTACCTTGCCACCACTGCTACACGGTGGCAAGAAGAGCCGAGGACACGCCGGCATTGCCGCATATTGCATGCGACAGTGCCGGGGCAGCTGCGGCTGATATTCTTGGCTGCTGGAGGGGGAGTGAGGCGGGGGACATTATCCCTGCCCCTCTCCCTCCCCAGCCTGAGAATACCGTGCCGCCGCTGTGTGCTTACCTCGGCTGGAAGGTAAATATGCAGCGGAGCCCACGTTCTTTGTTTTCTATATTTCCGTTTTCTTTCTATGTGTGTTCTATGTGTCTGTGTCTATGTGTTCTATGTCTGTGATGTGTCTGTGTGTGTGTGATGTGTGTGTGTTTACTCTCTGCACGGCTTCCTCTTCCTGTAATGACATCACTTCCCTGCAAAACCGCAGACAAGTGATGCACATTACCGGAGGTAAACCGCGAAATGCCGCAGGGAATAACGCAGGAAAACGCAGTGAACCGCACAGAATTTGCTGCCTGCATTATTCCCTGCGGGATTTCATGATTAACATTGAGTCAATGGAGGGAAATCCCGCAGCGATGTGCGGAAAAGAAGTGACATGCACTTGTTTTTGCTGCGGGAATCCCGCAGCAAAACATGCAGCTGTCAAATTCCGCCTAGTGCGCACAGGTTTTTTTTCTTCCATAGGATTTGCTGGTGATTCACTGCAGAGATGTTATGAACATTTTCTGCAGCGAAACATGCAGCAAATCCGCGAAAAATCCGCGGCAAAATCCGGTAAGTGCGCACATAGCCTTAGAGCTTTGACCTATCAGGTTGATCAATTTAATATTTTGATAGATTGGACATTTATGCATGCAGAGATACCACATGTGGGTTTTTCTTTTTTATGATATTTTAAGATCTTTTTTAAATAAGGGAAAAGGGGGTACTTCAGGTTAAAAAAACCTAAAAGTTAAAACCTTTTTTTTTTACTTTAACTTTTTCTTTCTTGAACATGTGAATACTACTGTATTGGTATGTATAGTACAAATCGCAGTCTCCTATGAACATCAACTACAGGCTGGCATTTTCAGGAGCACTCACATGCCAGGTACAGCATTATTTAGCAGGCACCTGGCTTTGATGGAAATGCATTTGTGCCCTGCAATCGTGTCACTGGCGGGTGATGGGCAGTTAGAACAGCATGCCCCCGAGCCGTGAGCATTAAATACTGCTGTATGATAATGACAGCAGCATTTGTTGTGTTAACAGCTTCAGGCGGAGATCTGCTCCACTCATGGCTGATAAAGACAGGTGATGGCTGATGAACACAATACATGTATGGCGGTGTCGTTCAGTGCATTTTATGGTCTTTAGTGCGCATCTGAGCAGAAAATTAAAATGTGTTTTTTTGTTTTGTTTTTTTTTTATAAACCATCTTTATTGAAAATAAATCGTTATACATGTACAGTGTATAAAATTAGATGCAATTTCGGAAATATCAGATGAAACTGAAACTTCGATTATGCAAATTATAAGACAGTGTTTTCTTGACTAACCTAACAAATCTAGAACTCCCACAATCACTCCCCCCCCACCCTTCCCCCTCTCCCCAGGCACAAAACGTATTTGTAGTAACCTCTTAGCTAAGCCTGACCGGAATGGTACCTGCAACGAGTTGTCTCATATACCAGTCTGTAAATTGGGAGCATTCTTGTATCGATTGGCATACCAAGAGTGCCACACTCGATGGCTTAAAAAAGAACCTGAGAAATTGTTCCAGAGACAATAGTTTTGCCGACCAACCCTCTCAGGAGGTACTATAAGTTCGTAATGATGTCCTGAGTATTGATAATACATGGCTGCGGAGGTTATCGCCCTAAAAATGTGGTGCCCCCACTCAACAGAGGCTTTCTCTCTTTCGCCTCTTGATCAACCCACAGTATGGAGAAACGCATTGAGGCATGAGCAGCAAACCTTAAGCTTCTACGTTTTGCATTTTATCTTTCATCCCTTGTCCCTGTTTGAATACATCCTTCTCTAGATCCAAAAATTGAGTAGTGACATTTAGGTACATCTAGGTAAAGCCTCCGTTGATCGAGAGCGCCATTTCTTGTATTTTAAGGGTGACAATATCCACAGCCAGGTATTATCAATACTTATGGCATCATTAGAGAGACTTATAGTTAGTACCTCCCTAGAGGCTTGGTCAGCAAATTTATTGTCCTATGAGCCAACTAATCAGATCCTTTTTTAACCCCTCGAGTGGGGGTTTGTGTGTTTTTTGTCTTTTGAATTGGTTTTAATGCATATCTAATAACTTCTATGTTATACTGATGATAGTACCATACATTTCTATCCTATATGAAATTTAGTTTATGGCTTGTTGCTTAGAATACCAGCCAACCAGTGCCATATTTACCACGCATGCTGCCTTAAACCTGAATACATCCCCCTCCTATTTACACTCACCGATTGTTGACATAATTCACTGTTTTTTGAGCAGTTGTAATGATGATTGGTCAATGTGATCAAAAGCGGAAACTAACCATTAAACTACAGTTTACTACCAGCTATCATTTACAATCAACTTTGATGATTATTTTTAAAGCCTCAATGACATGATTGTTAAAGAATAACCATTGTTTTATTTGTTCTTTTATAAGTCAGTAGTGTACATAAAAATGAGCAGCTTTGTAATACAGTGGAACCTTGGATTAAGAGTAACTTTGTTTGAGAGCATTTTGCAAGACAAGCAAATCTTTTTACAAATTTGTAACTTGGTTTAAGAGCAATGATTTGCAATAAGAGCAAATCCTCACCCTGCACACTTCCGGTTCTGTCCTTTCACCACGCTCTGACCCGCTCTGGAGGTAACTTTCTGTACATATGTACAGTATACCATTGTACAGTATATACTATATAGCATGTCTATCAATTTGCATTTGTGAATACAGTACTGTACTTTCTTTCTGGTAACCAGTACAGCACATTACTTGTACTGTACCTCTCACACACAGCAATTCTATTGTAAGGTAATGTGCAGTTTAATTTGTTGTTTGTTTTTTTTACTGTACAGTATTTTGTATCAGTGTACTGTAATAATGTTATATGAACACAGTACATTATTTTGCATTACTGTAATAAGTTTGTATAAATACAGTAAATATTTTTGGGTTGTAGAACGAATTGTCTGTGTTTCAATTATTTCCTATGGGAAAATTTGCTTTGATATAAGAGTAACTTGGTTTAAGAGCGCACTCCCAGAACCAATTATGCTCATAATCCAAGGTTCCACTGTATATCTTATCAGACACATTTGCTTCTTTCTGCCATAATTGATCAGTCATCATCAAAATTCTCAATTCTGAGGTAAAATCTGTATTCAGTGAAGGCTTTCCCATTACTGAGATAGGAGATGGCAGTTGGTGCTGATGAGATTCTACAACGGGAGGAGCTAGAGGCAGAGGGAGGAGCTAGAGACAGAGCTCCGCCCCCTCCTCTTTCTTCTATCTCATCAGTAACATCTGCCATCTCCTATCTCAGTAATGGGAAAGTCTTCACTGAATACAGATTTTACCTCAGAATTGAGAATTGTGATAATAACTGATCAATTTATGGCAGAGAAAAAAGCAAATGGGTCTGATAGGATATATCACAAAGTTGCTTATTTTAATGATAACTACTGATTTATTAAATAAAAATTAAAACGACAGTTACTCTTTAAGTGTAAATTCCTCTCAGAGTAACTTGCACAGAAGGATCCTGGTGTTTACTGCTGTAAACTGTTTTCCAAGAATTGAACTTTTTTGGGAAATTGCCAGGCCTACAATAGTGTACCAGAATCTTTGTTCTGTATACATGAATTATCCCTACCCCTGATAATAATACATACAGTAACTAAACCGCATCACCATTGTGTGACTAGTTAAAAAGATAATGTTAAAGGAGGATACTGCCATACCATGTCTGGATACAACTACCATATAGTTGTTGAATAATACCACCATAGAATGACTGGATAACACCATAGTTCACAAATAATGCCACCATACAGAGACTAGATTTAGTCACCATGATGTGTGAATACAACTATAACTTGATCCCACCCCCGTACAGTGACTGCATAGCACATTCATATTGCTGAGTGTTAGCCCATGCGCGGGCTGAATACAGTGGTCATACTGCAGACTGTCTGCGGGGCATCTCCAGACTGCAGACTAGACAAAGTAAGAAAATACTTACCGGACATAGGTGAACATCTTACAGGTGATATCTTCTCTGACCCGTATTGCTTGCAATCTCCGTTTTGGCAAGACCACCATGAAGACGTCTTCCATTTCTGCAGGATTAGCTCACAAAAGCAAAACTTCACTAAACATAAGGTTCTGTTCACACATGTGGCCTAGCATCCATTCTCAGAAAGTATTGCTGGATCAGCTGTAGAACAAGCAACACCGACAACCAATCGACCCTTTTGGTTTAGAATGGAGGTCCGTCAGATTCCATAATTTGGAATGGAAAAATAGTGTTGCATGAGTAGGCAGATTTGCAGTTCAGAATTGTAAGATTACTGAGAGGCAGCTGTAATGGTGGCCAGGTTTATATATGGAAATGATTAAGAACTTGGCAACTCTGGAAGTATTGTTATAGTTTCGGTGGAGAAGAATAGCTCACCTCAGAAGCTGAATTACATGATGCTTCCCGTAACCTGAGACTTCCTAGGCTGCATCAGTAAGAGTCCCCATGAGGAACCTGCAAAGTGAAGTGACGGGTCCATGCTGCTACAGTCGGTGAACCTCTTTACCAGAATACGCCATGAAAATTTGCTCATTCCTCACAATTAGCAGCCCATGTGGAGACCATAATGTCCAGGCCTGTACACCTCGGCATGAAGTGTGGACATGATGCTGGCCTAACTCTGTGGCTTCCTGCTCTTCTAGAATGCATACTCCAATCAAGTTGTGTAATTCTGAGCCTTTTACTCCCGCAGGAGCTTGCACAGCTTAGAGTCCTTTTGAGTGGAAAAAGCCATTTTAGAATTGCAACCTTCAGGTAATCTTTCTGCATATGCTCCCTCTCACAGAAAGACCACACTGAGAATAGTAGTCTACAGTGGATGGACTACTCTCTGAAAATCTCTGTAGCTGTTTTGCAGCTAACAGGGTCAATGGTGTTTATAACCGACGGGCATATGACTTGGAGGATGAAGAAGAACCAGGGAGTTGGTCAATGGAAGAATGAACTGAGGACAAAATCATGGCCCGGGTTTTTGCTTTACTATTCTTGCTCTTTTTAGGAAGTTAGCTTTACTATATTCAACAATGTACGTGTAGTAATTATTTACAGGGTAGATCAGTGGCAGACATCCTTTTTACTTGGTGCCACCTTCCTCTCTGTAATGCAGGCCTTCTGCAGTCAGTATGCAGTGATTTGTTTAAGAGCGGTCTTCTGCTGACCGAAAGGCAGCAATCAGCTTTGTGCTCTGCAGACTGCCAGGCAGGCATTATGAGCATACATTTGTGATTTTCACTTATCAGAGCAGCGCTGTATCATGCATTCAGTGTTCTGGAGGTTTGGTACTCCTCTGTTTTTTTTCCCACCAATCTGATGCTTATTGAGCCCTGACCCCCAGCTCTCAATAACAAGGAGATGCTGGTCCAGACAGGAGGAGATAAAATAGAAATTACAAAATTTCTGGTATTTGGTACCGCCCTCCTGCAACCTGCCACCTTAGGCCCTTGGCCCTCCAGTACCTTGATGTAAGTATGGCCCTGATGCCTTGTGGCTGAACATGCTCTTTCCATTAGAGCTTGTAAGCACTGTCCTGAATCTTACTGGTATTGGAGTACTCTCTTAGCTCTGTGCTCCTCCGATTGCCTCATATTGCAGCATTGAAATGCACACAGTCCGGGCTCGCTGTGAGACCTTGCTGCTGTCCCAAACTGTCTGACAACTGAGATAGCATTGACCCCGCCAAGCAGGAAGCTGGGGAGCAGTGCTCTTCTGAAAGTAAATGATGAGAGTAACCATTTTATTGCATTTTAGTTATTTTAGACTTTAAGTAGACAAAGTCTAGGACAAATAGTAAAGTGAAATTTTGTACTAGGTCTTGGTTTATTTTTCTCCTTGCTCAGTGAATGTCAGATCTAATTTTCTCTCTTAGCGGTTACATGCAGTGAACTATTGCTTTTTTTTTTCTTTCTTGATGATATTATACCTTTTTCTAAAACTCCATTTAATATTCATGCCCCCTCCAGATAGTCACTAATTGCTCTTGCAGTGGCCTCAATGTTGCATTTATTCTACTTTACATAAAGTCAATTTCTGAGGGAATGCCCCTAGAGTTTCCCGTGGATTGTATTCCTATGAAGTACATGGGAGAGAGTATAAAAAATGCAACAGCATCAAAGGAAAGGAAAAATGCATTAAGCCAGTTGTGCGTCCAGATATTTACATATTAAAACAATGCCCTTTGCTTTCAGCCTTACAATGCTCATATAATGGTAACTCTCAATATTTTCTCTGGCTTTTGTGAGATAACGAGGTCTGGCTGAAAAACATAGAAACCATAATCCCTCCCGGCAGTTATTTCCAACTTTCTTCTCTTTACCCTTGAACCAACAAAGGTGTGAGACTCCGCTTAATCTTTCTTCTTTATAATTGCATGAAGAAAGAATCTGCATCTTCCTGACGATTTACAATAAACCAAAGCTCTAAATTAAGGACACCGTGTCTGCTAATGGATGATTTGTTTATATTATAATTTTTTCTGTTATCTTCAATACAGTACTTAGATTGTATAAAGCAGAAATAAAGGTGAAGACCCCGATCTGTACCTGCAGGGCTTGTATCACTGATCCATGACTCTTGTAACAAAAGGATGGCTTTCTAATACTTTGGTCTTACACAACGGGTAGCTATGCCAAAACAAGAAGTTGGGAAAAAGATGAGGATCCTAGGCCATCCTACTCCTTGTGATGCTGTCACAGAGTGGAGTTCTAAGGCCCTGTGCGCACGGAATTGACGCAGATTTCAATGAAGAAAATGTTTATAACATTTCTGCAGTCCTTCTCCAGCAAAACCTATGGGGATAAAAATATGCTGTGCGCACACTGCTTTTTTTTTTCCCTGCGGAATTTCTGCTGCGGAATTAATGTGCATGTCACTTTTTTTTTGCAGGTACCTGCGGTTTGGAGGGCTGGCGGATCAATCACCCGCTGACTCTGGGTCGGCGGAGGATTGATCCCCGGCATGTGACCAGATTCTGCTCCCCATATAAAGTTTATGGGGAACACAATCTGGGGCAAAGGGGTAGGAGCAAGCACTTCATACTCACCTATGACTGGGCGGCTGTCACACTGCTCCCGCCGCAGCTCTTTCATCTTCCAGAGCCGGCCGCTCATTAGACTCATAACATATTCACGCCTTCCCTGCTCACTGGTGGCTGTGATTGGTTGCAGGTAGACATGCCCCCACGCTGAATGACAGCTGTCTCACTGCAACGAATCACAGCCGCTGGTGGGCAGGTCTATAGCGTACAGTAAAATAGATAAATAATTTTTAAAAAAACGGCGTGCGGTCCCCCCAATTTTGAGAACCAGCCAGGATAAAGCCTGACAGCTGGGGGTGTTATTCTCAGGCTGGGGAGCGCCTCAGCCTAAAATTATCAGCCAGCAGCCGCCCAGAATTGCCGCATCCATTAGATGCGACAGACCCGGGTCTTTTCCTGGTTCTTCCCGTTGCTCTGATGCGGTGGCAATCGGGGTAATAAGGAGTTAATAGCAGCAGCCCATAGCTGCCACTAAGTCCTAGTTTAGTGATGGCAGGCGTCTGAGACACCCCTCTCATCAATAAACTGTAAGTGAAAGTAAATTTACACAAACATCCCAAAAATCCTTTATTTGAAATAAAAGACAAAAAAGCCCCCTCTTTCACCACAGTGCCACAGACCATGACTGCTCACTGTGAGGGTCAGGTCGCAAGTGAAGTGAGCTGTGCGGGATCAGCGGTGACTTCACTTATGTGCTTTGCAGTGACAGGTGGAGGACTCCAGCTGTCACTGCACATCAGCTTACTGAAGTCACCGCTGATCTGCCTCCGGACGCTTACAGGCCAGCTCATATATATGCAGTTATGCACTGCACAGCCGACCCGTAAGTGGCAGAGCGCCGAAGACAGCCGCATGGGACACAGCATCGCGGGAGACTTCAGCACCATGGACAGTAGGAGCGGGAACAGGTGAGCATCTCCCTGTGCTTTCAAAATAACGCAGGGACATCCCACAGCAAATCCGTAGCAAACTGCGGTAAAACCACATGCGGATTTCAGGTGCAGTCTGCTGCGGATTTATACCTCAGGTGCGGTAATCTTTCAGAGGGTCTGGAATTTTCTTAAGAAAATTCTATTTCCTTGTGCGCACAGGGCCTAAGAATGGATTAAATGATGAGATGTCTTTCTTCGTGGATGTCATTCATAAGTTACATTTGTGTAGTTGACAGACACAACTGATGACAAAGTTGTCCACTTTGCTCCCTGGTCTATTCTGCATAGTATAATTATAAAAGGCTGTATGGAACATTTTTTGTTCCAGGAACTTTCAGGTGCAACATATGTTGTTCCCAATGCCAGAAATGATCCATTAAAACATTGGGATCAGTTTTGGCATTACTGTCCTCTTGGTGTTTTATTACCCCCCACAAGTCATGATATATGAAAATAGCCCTTAATTCTAATAGTATAGTGAGTTTATATGAAGGACGCTAGTACAAGCCAGACAGTTTTTGGGAGGTGGTGGTAGTATTTTTTCAATGGTGTGAAATGACGACCAATCTAGTGGCTTGAATGAGATGATAAATTGAGGTGGCCATGTGAAGCACTGAGTACAATCAATAGATACAGGTTTTTAATATTTACTTAGCATCAATTTGCAGTCAGTTTATTGGTCACTGTATTCTTAGATGATCTCATTTGATAATGATAAATATGCAAAATATATAATCTGTAAATCACATTAATTAAACATGATGTGGTCTTATAATTTAAAAATCATAAACAAAATGCTGCTCAGTAGGTGTCTGCATTCTGCTGTCCACTGTTCTCAAGTGAACTCATCTCTAGCAGAAGAGCCACCGGGACAGATTACAGTTAGTGGGACTAGGTGTTTGACAGACAGGAGAGTAGGAACAAAGAGTGAAGTGCATACAGGCATAACAGGGAGAAGGACTTTCAACCTAATACATGCAAGCCAATGGCAGGAGCAATGCATATTGAGAAGTGAAGTAAAAGAAAGTTCCAGCTCCTGTAGTGCTGGCAGAATACCTCACCAACTTAGGCCCCTTCACATTTCAGTGTTTCTGGTATGTATGGCATTTGTAGTTGTGAAACTTTTTTCATGGATACCACACATACCCATTATAACATATGGTGACTTTCACATGTTCGTGTTTTCAAACCGAGACATCTGTGCTGCTGGAGAAATGGACAAAAAGAGCCAATAAATATCTATAGGTCCATGTAAACACGTACAACATAAGGATGGTATCCATGTACTATCCATGTGCTCTATGTGTTTAGTATTGAAAGTATAGGAGAAGCTTTGTAATTTAATTGTCTATATCCACAATGGAAAAACATGGATGGCACACTGACGAGCTACGGATGGCACACTGATGAACCACGGATGGCACACTGATGAACCACGGATGGCACACTGATGAAACAGGGATGGCACACTAATGAAACACTGATGACACACTAATGAAACACTGATGACACACTAATGAAACACTGATGGCACACTGATGAAACACGGATGGCACACTGATGAAACACGGATGGCACACTGATGAAACACTGATGACACACTGATGAAACACGGATGGCACACTGATGAAACAGGGATGGCACAATGATGAAATAGGGATGGCACACTGATGAAACATGGATGGCACACTGATGAAATAGAAATGGCACACTGATGAAACGGATGGCACACTGATGAAACACAGATGGCACACTGATGAAACACGGATGACACGCGTTTTAAAACACATATACATAGATGGGTGATTAAAAATAAACACAGATGATCAGAACAGACCGTGCTATACATAGGTGTTTTTATATAGACGTGTGAAGGAGGCCTTAAAATATGGATAGTAAGTTGATGTTCATGAGAATCATGACATTCCCTGCACATAGTCCTGGAGCACTTTAGAAAGGAGAAAGCGTAGCACCATGTCTTGTTTTCCTCTTCATTTGGATATATTTTTAAAGTGGTTTTCATCTGTACTTTAAATTAACCAGTAGGAAGCTACAGTGCCTTGCGAAAGTATTCAGCCCCCTTGAATTTGTCAACCTTTTCCCACATTTAAGGCTTCAAACATAAAGATACATTTTTAATGTTATGGTGAATCAACAACAAGTGGGACACAGTTGTTAAGTTGAATGAAATGTATTGCTTATTTTAGACTTTTTTAAAAAATAAATAACTGAAAAGTAGGGTTTGCAATATTATTCGTCCCCTCTACTTTCAGTGCAGCAAACTCACTCCAAAAGTTCATTGAGGATCTCTGAATGATCCAATGTTGTCCTAAATGACTGATGATGATAACTATAAGCCACCTATGTGTAATGAAGTCTCCGTATAAATGCACCTGCTCTGTGATAGTCTCAGTGTTCTGTTTAAAGCACAGAGAGCATCATGAAGACCAAGGAACACAACAGGCAGGTCCATGATACTGTTGTGGAGAAGTTTAGAGCCAATTTTTTTACAAAAAGATTTCCAAAACTTTAAATATCCCAAGGAGCACTGTGCAAGCGATCATCTTGAAATGGAAGGAGTATCATACCACTGCAAATCTACCAAGACCCGGCCGTTTATCTAAACTTTCATCTCAAACAATGAGAAGACTGATCAGAGATGCAGCCAAGAGGCCCATGATCACTCTGGATGAACTGCAGAGATCTACATCTGAGGTGGGACAGTCTGTCCATAGGACAACAATCAGTCGTACACTACACAAATCTGGCCTTTTTGGAAAAGTGTCAAGGAGAAAGCCATTTCTCAAAGATATCCATAAAAAGTGTTGTTTAAAGTTTGCCACAAGCCACCTGGGAGACACACCAAACATGTGGAAGAAGGTGCTCTGGTCAGATGAAACCAAAATCGAACTATTTGGGCACAATGCCAAACAATATGTTTGGCGTAAAAGCAACACAGCTCATCACCCTGAACACACCATCCCCACTGTCAAACATGGTGGTGGTAGCGTCATGGTTTGGGCTTGCTTTTCTTCAACAGGGACAGGGAAGATGATTAAAATTGATGGATAGATGGATGGAACCAAAAACAGGACCATTCTTGAAGAAAGCCTATTGGAGTCTGCAAAAGACCTGAGACTGGGACGGAGATTTGTCTTCCAACAAGACAATGATCCCAAACATAAAGCAAAATCTACAATGGGTAGGGTTCACAAATAAACGTATCCAGGTGTTAGAATGGCCAAGTCAAAGTACAGACCTGAATCCAATCGAGAATCTGCAGAAAGAGCTGAAAACTGCTGTTCACAAACGCTCTCCATCCAACCTCACTCAGCTCCAGCTATTTGCAAAGGAAAAAGGGGCAAGAATTTCAGTCTCTCGATGTGCACAACTGATAGAGACATAGCCCAAGCGACTTGCAGCTGTAATCAGCAAAAGGTGGCGCTACAAAGTATTAACTTAAAGGGGACGAATAATATTGCATGCCCCAATTTTCAGTTATTTATTTTTTTTAAAAGTTTAAAATAAGCAATAAATTTTGTTCACCTTCACAATTGTGTCCCACTTGTTGCTGATTCTTCACCATAACATTAACATTTTTATCTTTATGTTTGAAGTCTGAAATGTGGGAAAAGGTTGAAAAATTCAAGGGGGCCGAATACTTTCGCAAGGCACTGTATCCTGATGAAAGAAAGGAGATGCCATACTTAAAATCAGTAACCCACCCCTCTGTTCCATTGTTGCCCTATACTGTCCGGTGGTGAGACCTGACGGAGGCCGACACTGTGTTGGGTTGGTGTCTGGGGGGTTAAGCATGGAAAGTATGCCTTCTCATTTTCTTTCGGCAGAGCAGCTACCTACTTATAAACGTAAAATAAAACCGCAGAAGCTCTTTAAACACATACCTACATTGTTGTATGTTTCCTCTTTAATTGGAGAGGTCTTTTTTTTTCCTTCTTATTTGATAACTGAAGAAGTGATACAGTCCTGTGTGTTCCAGAAATAATGAATGTTACAGAAAAGATGGTAATGTCCAATTAGGCTTTTTCCCAGCGCAGACAAAGATGATGTTGTTGTAATGTGGAGAGATAATGAAACTGCACACACATTATTAAACTATTGCTTTTCATCATTTTTTTTCTTCCCAACTTGACAAGGATCTAATGAATCATATTGGAAGGCAAAATCAGATCAAATTTGCTTAAATAAAATCTCTTTAACCTTGAATGCTTTGAGCAAACGTGCGAGGAATGCAAACGCGAAGGAGACAACAGGAGGCAGCAGATTATCTTCCCACACCCCTACATAGGCCCTGTGCTCTCCTACCTGCTCTGTTCCTTAGTGCCTATGCTATGCTTCTGAGGACAACTTCTAGGAAACTGCAATGGAAAACCAGGTTTGAAACTAAGGATGACAAAGAAAAAGTGGAGAAAAAGTTAAAAGTAGCAAGCGGTTCTCTGCCATTTTACAGTTTCTACTATACAGTGCTATAGTTAAAAAGCAAGTTTTGTACTATACATACGTGTTGTAGGTTCACCTCTACATGAGTTTAATTAATATATTGTACTGTATTTATGCCTTTTTAGTTTAGTTCACATTTTTAAATAGATTTTCCATGATTTCTGGATTGCAAAATGAAGAGGGTGCATCTTTTCTTTTTTTTTTTTTTTTCTAGGCATTGCATCTTTTCTTCAATTGAATGGGTAGGAATTGGTGATTTCCAAATGAAAATCTGTCAGCAGGTTTTTCCTACCTAATATTGTCATATAATGCACCCAATCCTAGTTTACACCCTCACCCGCGCTCACTAAATGATTGGTTAATTAGTGGGTGTGTATAAAAACAAACCCAGACCCTTCACTTGAACTGCAACTTTATTATGGGGAGATAAGGTATGCACACCAGTGACTATGTAAGGGGAATACATGTAATAGCAGAAACTGCTGTGTGAATACTGACATGAAAAATTCAATAGCTATGTGTAAGAATGAAATGTGAAAAATGGAACCTGCATTACTGCCATGAATATATGAATAAAGAGAAATTTAGCTACTGAATTGATCAATGCAATAGAGCCCCAACACTACGCCAAAGTATTTCTCTACGTTGGGGTCCCTAGCTTGTGTGTGTCCTCTCATGCAGTTAAAAAACTTACCGTGTATGGGAAGCTGAGACCCAGGCTATATATACGATGTGGATTGGCAATAGGTGTGTATGGGGAGGGTTCACAAACGAAAAACTACTAACAAATAAGAAATAAGAAATAACGTTTGGCACAAACGAAAAACTACTAACAAATAAGAAATAACGTTATTTCTTATTTGAACTGCAACTTGACCTCTGACAACATGCCAAAAATCCATCCTGCGACCAAAGCCTTGATTATCAAGAGGCTGAAAACCAGATCCACTGCAGAGGTGGCTAGCACCTTTAATGTGTCTCAGCGTCAAGTACAAAGAATTAAAAAAAGATTTTAAGAGACTGGAGATGTTTTTGACAAGCCCAAGTCCGGCAGACCCCGCAAGACAACTGCTCAGGAGGAACGTTTGTTGGTTAGAACATCCAAAGCCAGCCCCTCTTCCACTGCAGCAGAGCTCTAACAGCCCTGGTCACCTCCAGTACCTATGTCAACTAGAACAGTTTTTTGGATTCTGTCTCGAAATGGCCTCCATTGTCGAATCAGTGCCCAGATGCCAGCACTAAACAAAAAGCAATTAAACCGTGTGGCATTTGCCATGTCCTACAGCCTTCTAAACAGATGGACGCTGGAAAAGTGGCAGAAGGTGGATTTCTCTGATGAATCTTCAGTTGAGTTACACCACAGCTGCCACAAATACTGCAGGAGACCTACTGGAACCTGTATGGATCCAAGATACATCCAGAAAACAGTTAAGTTTGGTGGTGGAAAGATTATGGTCTGGGGTTACATTCAGTATGGGGGTGTGCGAAACATTTGCAATATCAATAGTCTAAAATATCAAGAAGTATTAGCTTACATTCCCAATCATAAAAGGGGTCAAATGCTGCAGCAGGATGGTGCTCCATCTCATACATCCATCTCTACAACAAAGTTCTTCCTGACAAAGATGATCAAGGTGCTCAAGGACTGGCCAGCACAGTTACCAGACATGAACATCATTGAGCATGTTTGGGGTAGGATGAAAGAGGAAGCTTGGAAGACAAAACCATAGAATCTAGAAGAACTCTGGGAGGCATGTAAGATTGCTATTCCTAATGACTTCATCAATAAATTGTATGAATCATTGTTGAACCGCATGGTTGCAGTCCTTCAAGCTCATGGAAGTCACACAAAATATTAAATATGGCTCTAATAGCACCACAACTTCATTCACCAATGTTATGCAACATATCTTTGTATTAGAAGTTAATTATTTGTTTGCATTTCACATTACTTTCTGTGGGCGACAAAACTTTTGTCTTGCCAAAATCTGACCTTTCTGTGTTCATGAAATGATCAATATTTCAGTTTTGCAGCAACTTTATTTTCATCACCTGAACCAAATTTAGGAGGGTTTCAGCTTTCAAAAGAGTAATTTATAAAACCAATGGATGAATTTAAAGTCAGGTTATAAGCTTTTATTTACATAACCTAGATAAGCGACAGAACTTCTGTCAGGGAGTGTATACATAATACAATGAATAGTGATGAGCAAGCACTACCATGCTCGGGTGATCAGTTCTCGTAACCAGCAGTTGGATGCTCGCGACTCTAGTACCTCAGTATAATGGAAGTCAAATGGGGGACTTTAGCATTTTTACAGAAAATTTTTCAGAAAAACACTTGAGTCCCATTGACTTCCATTATACACGGGCACTTGAGTCTCGCTCATCTGATCATCCAGCTGCTGGTAACGAGTACCGACTACTCGAGCATGATAGTGCTCCTTATCACTACTAATGAAGATTTGGCTCCAAACTCAAATATTTATTTGCGGAAAGTTAGAATGACTGCTGATATCACTTTTCCAAATGTTTTAGGCTTCTAAATGGTGAATCTGTAATAAAACTCTGCTCACATATAATGACCAAGACCAATTCTCCTTTCAGAACTGGCTTCTCCTCTTGTGGAATCTGTAAAACCAGTCAACTTTTTCCAAAAACTTTCTAGGAAACCGCTGAATAACATATTAACAACTTAACAGAGGAAGGGATTATATTTCCTGGTGATATATTTTATTTCAGTGGAAATACTCAGTATAAATTCCAAACTGGTTATTGGCGAGTTGCACTATAGCTGAGAAGACGATCCCTAAGAGGTTCGCTTCTGACTTCTTTCTCGAGTCTGTCATCTGAAGCATTTTCCTTTTGGCCACTCTAACCAGATGTTGAAAAGGGAAGACTTTGTTTTCTTGTTACAGGGATGATTTATTAGGATATGCATTAAGCTTGTTTTAATCCCATCTGCTGTAGATGTATACTGTGGCTCCTGTCAGTCTTGTGTACCGGAGCACAATGGTCTCAGTGATGGCTTTGCTCAGGGCTGACTTTGTGCAAGCAACTAAGTTCAACATTCACAGCTGGGCTTTACTGAGTCAGGCCCATGGGGAGGAGCGACTATTGATATTGGCTCTGACTCGGAGCGGTGTCTTTTGAACGTGTAGACTTCTCCTGCCTCGGTGATGATCAGAGCAGTGGACAAAGCTATAGTTTTTCTCCTACTTCCACAGGGTTTGGGTTCTAATAACAAGTCAGAGTTCAAAGCGAGAGCACCGTTCCATGTGGCTTTCCAGACGGATTTTTCACACTTTAATTTTTATATCTGGTTTTGTGCTACATATAACTTCACACAGACTACAGAGCACAACTACCAGAAAGAACAGCATTAATGTTTTACGTATTTCCCAAATGTTGTGTCAATATTAATCTCTCTTTTATAACTATATACTAGTGATATGGTATTGCACTTGGTACTTTAGAGTACAATTACCTCTCATTCTGGTTATTGGAAGGACACAATGCAGATTTCTCAGCTTTTGGGTAACATACTGTTAGGAACATTCAGTCTTTGTCTTCTCACAGTTTTACAAGAAATTATTCTCTTGTTTTTTGTTTTTTTTGCCAACTGATTTTTGTATTTTTTTTTTTTTTGCCATATTCGCCAGAAGAAGATCAGACCTACCCTTACAATAACATATTTTCTTTTCAATGTTCTCAATTCTATTTTTGTAACATTTGAAAATACATAAACAGAATATTATCTGAAAAACATGGATCCAGTACATTTTTTGCAAAGTTTAGGCCCAATTAATACCACGATATGTTAGAGATCTATGATTGCAACATTACCCTAAAATCTGCTCCTATTTTGGACATATAAAATTGACCTTAATAGTAGATTTGTAAAGCAACAGTGAATCCTTACTGACAGGGGTGTAACAATCACAGTCAGAGAGATCACATTTGCGACCGGGCTCAGCGGGGATAGAGGCCCGGCGCCCACCCTGCAGAGGAGTAGCTGCGCTTTTCAGTGATGTAACGCCAATGGCGTCTGACCACGCGGCTGCTATGGGCCCTGTGACTCAGGCGGGCCAGGTGCAAGCGGCTACACCGGGCCCTTCTTGCCCGTCATCGCACAAAGCAATGATGAGAGAGGGAGTAGAGCGCTCCGCTCCATCCTTCATCATTCTCCCCCTGTACCTGTGCTCGATATCTCAGTGCAGCGGAGCGCGGTGACGTCACTACTGTGCGCCGCGGTGCTGAAACATGCAGGACGCTCTGACCGGAGCAGCGGGGGAATGAGGAGAGGGGAGTTCTAGTATATTAATTTTTATTTTTTTTTTAATCCGTGAGTACACAATAGCCAAAGGACTATGGGGGTGCATTAAAGGGAAGGTATCGTCAAAAAAATTCAAAACTGAAAAAATGTAAAGTAATGTTTTAATGTTTTGTTTAAATATTATTGTTTGTTTTTAATTGAGCAAAGTATAAAAAAAAAAAAAAGTTTGATATTTTCCACTGTTAAACACTAGGGGGAGCAGCTTCTGCAATCCTACAGAAATCCCACTGTAGAAAAAGCTCACATTACAGCTGCAGTAAAGTGGGCGGAGTCTGCTCTCCTGTGTGTGATGGCACGCCTCCCCCCTCCTAATCTGAGTGTTTACAACAGATAACAGAGACTGACATGTAGGGATGTAGTGCAGAGCCATTTTGTTGGTGACCAGAAATGTCTAAAGTGTCACCAAGGACAGCAAGAGTATCACACAGGATAGCATTAGATACACAGCTCAGCAGACAGTATCACACAGGATAGGATTAGATACACGGCTCAGCAGACAGTATCACACATGATAGGATTAGATACACGGCTCAGCAGACAGTATCACACAGGATAGGATTAGATACATGGCTCAGCAGAGAGTATCACACAGGATAGGATTAGATACATGGCTCAGCAGACAGTATCACACAGGATAGGATTAAATACACGGCTCAGCAGACAGTATCACACAGGATAGGATTAGATACATGGCTCAGCAGACAGTATCACACAGGATAGGATTAGATACATGGCTCAGCAGACAGTATCACACAGGAGAGGATTAGATACACAGCTCAGCAGACAGTATCGCACAGGATAGGATTAGATACAAGGCTCAGCAGACCGTATCACACAGTATAGGATTAGATACACAGCCGTGCAGACAGTATCACACAGGAGAGGATTAGATACACAGCTGTGCAGACAGTATCACACGATAGGATTAGATACACAGCCATGCAAACAGTATCACACAGGAGAGGATTAGATACATGGCTCAGCAGACAGTATCATACAGGACAGGACTAGATACATGGCTCAGCAGACAGTATCATACAGGACAGGACTAGATACATGGCTCAGCAGACAGTATCACACAGGATAGGATTAAATACACGGCTCAGCAGACAGTATCACACAGGATAGGATTAGATACATGGCTCAGCAGACAGTATCACACAGGAGAGGATTAGATACACAGCCATGCAGACAGTATCACACAGGATAGGATTAGATACACAGCTCAGCAGATAGTATCACACAACATAGGATTAAATACACAGCCGTGCAGGCAGTATCACACGATAGGATTAGATGCACAGCCATGCAGACAGTATCACACAGGAGAGGATTAGATACATGGCTCAGCAGACAGTATCACACAGGAGCGGATTAGATACACGGCTCAGCAGACAGTATCATACAGGATAAGATTAGATACACGGCTCAGTAGACTATCACACAGGATAGGATCAGATACACTGAGCGGGGGGTGTTTTTGGAGATGGTAGCAGCAGCGGTGCTCACATGCAGTGGCACGCACACACACACACAGCAGCGGGGGTTGGGGAGAGCGGAGGGAGGTGGTGTCATCAGAGACGGTAACGGCGGGGGGAGGGGCGGCAGCAGTAGCGGGGGCAGAGCGGGGGCTGGGGAGAGCGGAGGGAGGGGGTGTTATCGGAGACGGTGATTGGGGGAGGGGAGGCGGCCCGTACTCACATATCCCGTCAGTTGACAGGGGTACAGTGGAGCAAACTGCATACGCTGTGAGCTCCACAATGATGGTGCTGATCTCCTCCCTCTGCTGTGATCTGGACAGCCCAGGGGGCGCGTCCAGGTCACAGCAGACGCCCACTGTAACGTAAATGATGGGGTCGGATCCCGACCACTGTTCTCTATGCACAGGGGCTGCCATAAAGGAGTGAGTAACTGTCGTTACACACACAGCAAATCCATGGCAGCCCTTAGTGCCTCCAGTAAAATTAGAATTAAATAAAAACTAAATAAGCAGCGATTTTTCATTTTCTATTAAAAATACTTGATTTCATAATCACTATTTTTAATACAAAAATAAAAAAACACGACTGCATAAGACAAAATAATGATTATGGATTATGAGGGATACCTTATACATGGACTATGGGGGTGCATTATAATACATGAAGGACTATGGAGTGCAGTATGATATATGGAGAACTATGGGGTACATTATAATACATGAAGGACTATGGGGAGAATTTAAATACATGGAGAATTACGGGGTGCAGTATAATAAATGGAGGACTAAGGAGTGCATTATAATATAGGGAGGACTATAGGGTGTGGTATAATATATGGAACACTATGGGGTGCAGTATAATATAAGGAGGACTATTGGGTTAATTATAATACATGGAGGACTACAGGAGGTGCATTATAGTAATTGGAGGACTATGAAGGCTACCTTTATACATGGAGGACTATGGGAAGGGCATTATAATACATGGAGGACTATGGGGATGCATCCTAATATATAAAAGGGTTATGTGGGACCCAAAATACTATATGGAAGGCTATGTGGGGACCATTATAATATTTGCAGAGCTATGAGGGAGCCTTTGTACTTTATGGAGGGCCATTATACTGTTTGCAAGCAATCATGCAGTGTAAAGGTTTGTGTGCTGAGGGAAAGATGTATATCAAGGCATGGGAAAGCTGGGTACTGAGGGCAAGATGGGTATCAGAACATAGGAAAGCTGGGTGCTGATAGAGGGATTTCAGATGCTGCGGGCAAGAGCCAAGTGCCAGCATCATTATCCTGTACCCCGAGTGTCAGTGTATGGTGTGCTTTGAAAAGTATTCATAAATCAAGAACTTTGCTACGTTTTTTTCACATTACACCCACAAACTTAAATGTACTTTATTGGGATTTTATGTGATATACCAACACAAAGTAGAAAGTATTTGTGAAGTGTAAAGGAAATGTGTTTTTCTAAATATTAGAAAATATAAATCTGAAAATTGTCACATGCATTTGTATTCAGCCCCCCTAAGTCTATACTTCACCTTTTGCTGAAATTACTACTGTAAGACTGTGTGCCCATGCTGCGGTTTTTCCGCATTTTTTTCTTGCAGATTTTAATCAATACTCCCAGCAAAACGCATCTCAACAAAGTCTGAGAATCCTGAAGTGCAATGCCCACATTGTAGATTTTATTTTCCTTGCAGAATTTGAAGCAAAAAAAAAAAAATAATGCACTAATTGGTTTCTGCATTTTTATCAACGTTATTCCTATCTCAATACATTAAAAAATGCTTAAAAACAGCGACCAAAAACTTGTTTTTTGTGCATTGTTTTTCCTGCCAAAAGATGCAGTTTTATGTGCAGAAAAAAAAATCTGCAACGGGGATACAAACCCTAAGGGTATGTGCGCACGTTGCTTTTTACCTGCTTTTTACCTGCTTTTTTGCTGCTTTTTCTTCTGCGCTGTTTAATGCCAAAATGGATGTGTTCTTCTATTCAAGCAAAGTCTATGGGAATTTGGGTTTCTTGTTCACACTATGTTGTTCAAAATGCTGCCTTTTTGTGGCAGAACTTTGGTCAAAAACTCAGCTTTTCAAAGAAGCAACATGTCAATTGTTTTTGCCATTTGGGTTTTGCACTGCAAAGCTGAGTTTTTGACCAAAGTTCTGCCACAAAAAGGCAGCATTTTGAACAACAATAGTGTGAACAAGAAACCCAAATTCCCATAGACTTTGCTTGAATAGAAGAACACATCCATTTTGGCATTAAACAGCGCAGAAGAAAAAGCAGCAAAAAAGCAGGTAAAAAGCAACGTGCGCACATACCCTAAGTCTTTTGCAGTACATCTGTGACAGCTGGAGACATTTGGAGGCTCAATTTTTTTTCCCATTCTTTGCAAAATAGCTGTACCTCAGTGAGACTGGGTGGAGAGTGCCTGTGAACAGTAATTTTCAGATCTTGCCAGAGATTCTCAATGAGAGTTAGGTCTGGAGGTCTGCACTATGACTGGACCTGTCACACACATGAATATGCTTTGATCTAAACCAATCCGCTTCTGAATGAGCCTTTATGCCGAACACAACCACATACCTTATTCTTAAAGGGTTTTCACACTTATGCAACCACATTTTAGTTTTTTTATTTTTGCCCTTAAAATTATTTTTATTTCTCAATGAATATGTACAGATTATTGGTGATATTATAGTTAGAAAAAGTTCCAATTTTTCTTTGTATGTTTTTTTTTTGCACTGCAAAATTTTCTGTTTTAACAAGGGTGTGTAGACTTTTATATCCACTGTAATTTAATCCCTCACTGAAGATGTAGTTCTAAACAGATCTGAGTAGTTTTTGAGTGAAAGATATTTACTTAGGTTAAAAAAAAACTTATGTCATCATTGAGCACATGTCTTAAGTTAGATTTAAAGGGAACCAACCATCAGGATTTTCATATGTAAAGTAAAGCCAGTGCTATACTGGCTCTAGGATGCTGAATGTAAGCATAGCTTTTGTTCAGAGATTGGATGTTTAATTTCAGAAATATGTGCAAGTAAAGTTCCATCAATGCACTGGTAATTGTTTGACATGTGTCACAGGAAGGGAATATGTCGGTCGGGTCTTGCTATCTATTCCATCCCCTGTCTGTCTGCGCCGGAAATAACGTGTATAATGGTGATAGGGAGGAAGGCCAGGCAGGCAGACAGGGGTAGGAATAGATAGCAAGACTCAACCCACATATTCCCTTTCTGTTGAACCTGTCAATTCCATGGCCCTCCACATGTGCCTGCAGGTCACTTGACCTCAGGTGACTTCATTAAACTCAGTGACTTTACCTGAGGTGGGGTCCCCTGAGGTTACCTGCAGTCACAGGTGGAGGGCTGTGGGAACCTCCAGCTGTGGCCGCAACTTACTTGAGCGACATCACCGCTGATCGCCATGGCTTACTCTCTGCCTGAAGTGTGAAGTGAGTGGTCATGTACCATGAAGGCGCGCTGTGTATCATAGCTGGAATCGTTGTGGGACCTCCTGTGTATTATGTCAGACCTGCAGGAGTGTTTTTAGGATTAACAAAGGGGTGAAAGAGGGTGGATTTTTTTTTTATTTCAAATAAAGGGTTTTTTTTCAGGGTTTTTGTGTTTATTTACTTTCACTTACAGATAGTAATAGGGGAGTCTCATAGACACCTCCCATCAGTAATCTAGAGCTTAGTGGCAGCTGTGAGCTGCAATCTGCAATTAACCCCTTACTACCCTGATTGCCACCGCACCAGGGCAATTGGGAAGATCCACGTGAAGGGCTGGGATTGTCGCATGTAATGGATGTGATATTTCTGGGTGGCTGCAGGCTGGTATTTTTAAGCTGGGGGGCCAATAACTATGGGTCTCCCCAGCCTGAAAATACCAGCCCCCAGTTGTCAGGCTTTACCATGGCAGGGTGTCAAAATTGGGGGGGGGGGTGTTTTCTGAAAACCATTTTTAAGTCATATATATTTTTTTTTTTAAAAAGCCGCATGCGTTTCCTCTTATTTTGATACACAGCAAGGATAAGAGCACAGCTGCAGCCTGTAGCCATAGGCTTCATCTTAGCTGGGTAGGTAACATAATATAGGAGGACCCTATACCAAATATTTTATTTACACTACAGTTCAAAAGTTTAGGGTCACTTAGATATTTCCTTATTTTTTAAAGAAAAACACATTTTTTTTTTCAATGAAGCTAACATTAAATTTAACAGAAATACACTATGCATTCTTAATGTGGTAAGTGACTTCTAGCTACAAACTTCTGGTTTTGAATGCAAGATCTACATAGGTGTGTAGAGACCCATTTCCAACAACCACCACTCCAGTGTTCTAATGGTACATTGTGTTTTCTGTGTTAGAAGGCTAATGGATGTTTAGAAATCCCTTGAAAACCCTTGTGCAAGGATGTTAGCACAGCTGAAAACAGTTTTGCTGATTAGACGAGCTATACACGCTGCAACATCGCTAGCAATTGCTAGCGATGTTGCGCGCGATAGCACCCGCCCCCGTCGAGTGCGATATTGTGTGATTGCTGCCGTATCGAACATTATCGCTACGGCAGCGTCACACACACATACCTTGACAGCGACATCGCTATGACCGCCAAGCAATCCCTACTTCAAGGGGGAGGGGCATTTGGCATCATAGCGACGTCACTGCCGCGTCACTAAGCGGCCGGCCAATAGAAGCAGAGGAGCGCGGAGATGAGCGGCCAGAACATCCCGCCCACCTCCTTCCTTCCGCATTGCCGGTGGACGCAGGTAAGGAGATGTTCGTCGCTCCCGTGGTGTCACACATAGCGATGTGTGATGCCGCAGGAACGACGAACAACATCGTACCGGTGGCAGCAGCGATATTAAGGAAATGAACGACGTGTCAACGATCACTGTTTTGCAACGATTTTGTGATCGTTGATCGTCGCTCATTAGTGTTACACGCTGCAATGTCGCTACCGGCGCCGGATGTGCGTCACTAACGACGTGACCCCAGTGATATATTGGTAGCGATGTGGCAGCCTTTGAGTGGGAGTGCGTCTGACTGCAACCAATCACAGACGCAGGTGGGTGGGGAAAGCAGTGCTTATGCAGTGAAGAGAGCGGCCCCAGAAGTAAATGAGTGGTGTGGAAGCAGTGTACAGCCGCACTGGAGCCTCGGTAAGTACAGCCCACTTGCGCCTATCCCCCTATCCCTTCTGCCACCATTTTTAATCCCTGGATTCTGGTCCCCATAGACTTATATGTGGATCAGCGCCTGGCCAGATATCCGGGACCAATCCCGGGCCGAGTTTTTTTTTTTTTTTAACCCAGTTAGACTCTTCTGGTCCCGGTTATCTGTGAGTCTTCCTATCACTACTTTCTTTCATTGCACATCCCAGCCCCCCATAAGTTTTCATGGACCCATAAAGTCTCACTCTGTCTATCTATTCCCTTATTTGCTCCACCACCCTCCCTCCCGCCAGAGCCTGCTATCAATACTGATCGCTGAATTTAGGCGGCTGGGAGAAGGAGGGAGCTCCTTTCCCAAGCAATCGAAACCCCTGCAACTTTATCACGTGGGCGCGATCGTTACCTTGGTAACCTGTCATGACAAATTTGTGGATTGCGATGGATTATACCAGTGATTAGAGTCATGAAAGTTTTTCCCCTACCCCTTCTTCAAACTGTTACCCAGCTACTTTCTTCTTGGTCCGTCCTGACCTTCCCCACCTCCACCCTCCTGCATATCACTGGCCCCAGTCAGAGTATGTTCAGTGAGCTCTAAACTCCTCTTCAGGTTTGCAATGATCCTGAGTATTGTAACTTGCATATTTGCATATAGTAAAATCCAGCTCACCGTTGTTGTTGTCCACCCTTTGTCCAGAGCTTGGACATAGGCTTCGTCATGACCTGAGTTATTGACTAGTAAAATAAGATGGTCCAGCTCAAATTAACAGATTTTATTTAAATTAGTTTAGTTAAATTAACTTCATTGCTTCAGAAATTGTTGTACACACGAGATCAGATATGTACACTAAAAAACACTTTAGTAGCGTATGTATCAGTGCATTTCTGGTGTGCACCCATCCTTAAACATCTACAGAAACGCGTTGAAGCATACGTTACTATAGTGTTTTTTTGTGTAAATATTTGATCTCCCGTTAACAAGAATTCTTCAAGCAATATTTCTTCATTTGAGCTGGACTATTTTGTTTTACCCATGCATATTTAGATCCTATACCTGGGTTTTCAAATATGTAACACGCTAACATTGAGTGCAGACTTATGCACCGTAGAATATCTGTTCAAGGCATGAATACATCCCACAAGATGCACACCTGGTAGCATTGTCCATTGAGCACATACTAAATGGGGATAAATAGTACACATAAAAACAGAAAAACAATGTAAAACCAGTAAACAAAACTCCAAACTATGCTCTTTTTTTTTTTTTTTTTATAACTATGATATTGTGCTTAACTATGCACTTATCTGCAGCCCCTGCACTGAAATGCATCCCTCACTCCACTCTGCAGCCTTCGCTTAGAATAAGTGCTAAGGATAGAAAGCGAGATAGTGTTACCCAAAAAACATGTAAAGTGTGATGAGGGGCTGTGTTCTCCTTGCAGGGTTTTGACACACAACCAGTATTTAGACACGTAATCCAGCAGCTGCAAAAGCCAGGAATAATCAGAAAGCCCCCTTCCCAGAGATGGTCAGAACTGTTTTTTTCCGCGTAATGCATGTAGTGACACACCGCTCATTTCTCCTCATTGATCTAACCGCCGTCATCTACGAGTGGGGGACAGGAGTAGAGCAGAGTTGTGTGTCAGTACAAACACCTCTGTATCTCACATCCCATGAGAGATGATGAGATAATGCATGTTTGTATTGACATTCTGCTCTGCTCTTCTCTCCCTCCCTACACACTGACAGCGCTGTGAGAGTAGAGCTGCAGAGGTGTTTGTAATGAAACACAGCTCTTCTCTACTCCCCTCCACCACAGTGAGATCAGTGAGGAAAGCGGAGCTGTGTGTCATTGCATGTCTCACACAAAGAATGCCGGATCTCACATTTTCTGCGGTTATGTTTTGTTTTTGCTTTTTGCTGTATGACGACGACTCCTTATGACTAGACAACATCATGCAGGGGGGAAAGTAAATGCCCCCTGAAAGGAATCTCTGCTACTGCATCGTTGAATGGGAATTTATCATATAGATTTTATAAGCTAATATCTCTACAACGGAGATGACAAATGAATACATAAAGATGACCTTTTATTGAGCTTTGAAAGTACTATTCCATGATATGGCCAATTTAATTTACTAAACCTGGTGAAAAGTCCTCTTTAAGCTGAATTGTTTTTTCTTTTAACAGATATTTTTTAGGTGACATGAGTGTTTGAAAGGACTTTGCCGCAATGTTTAAATTTCATATCGTTCTGAGACTGTTGGACCTACTGTTATGTTTGATCATTGGCTAAAGAAGTGTAGTTTATCAAGGCCTTCTGCACTGTGACAGAAAACAATCTTAAATCCCATATTTCTAGGATGGAAAATATCTCAAGGTCAATTCATTGCTTCTGATTAAATTTTTAGGGTTTTTTTCTGCTTTCCTGGGTCTAGGTCAAAGTAATTGTGCACCCGTCATATCGAGATGTGTAGCATAACTGTGTAAATCTATTGCAGGGTGTCTTATGTTATCCAAAGTCTGTGTTTTATTGCACTCACAGGAAGAGCAGGCAGTTACCATGAAAAGTCCTTTGCACTAAGTATTTGACATCGGAAGAATAGATGTTAGGAGCCGGAGAAGCTCCACAGCTCTATGCGAGTGCTTTTTATATACATATAGCAGCAAGCAGTAAATAACACCAATTATAAATTCTATTAGAGGTTCCTAACCACTTATCCCTTGAGCCACATTCAATTTCAAATCATTTTTAGAAGCGACTTTCAAGTAAATAAATGTTAACATATTAAACATGTCTAAACGCAAATTCGCAATTTGTAGACTAATATTACAATTTGTAATTTGCCACACAAGTAGTATACCACTAGATTTGCATTATTCTGTGTATAGAACATTGACATACTACTAATGATGGCAGACCACGCAGCCAAAATGTGGGGCTCATGAGCCTGTGGGAGGGTCTGGTGTTGTAGCTCTGCCTGCCCAGCGTCTCAATTTTCATCTTATTCTCATCCTCAGCATGCAGATAGTGATCTTTACAATGGTGGAACATGAAGCTAGACTGTGTGTCTGAGTCTCGGCACATCCCATATACTGCTCAGACTGTAGGAGCACATTGGGGAAGCAGGCTAGGCATGCAATTTTTTTTTTATAAGCCAGTACTTTTGAGAGACTGTGGCACCATACTCTTTAGTAGGGACTGTGGGAGCACCACACTATGTAAGGGCTATCATACTATGTGGTGGAGAGTGTTGGGGCAGCATCAGTCGCTTCATACTCTTTGGTTAGCTATGAAGGCATCATATTGTGTAGTGCGGTTATTTGAACCATCATATAGTGTGAGGGATAATGGGGCATTATACTTTTGTCTGGAAGTCTATAGGAGCATCATACTGTGTGTGGGTCATGATACTGTATGATGGTTGTGGGGTCCATCATGAATGCTATCATGATGTAATGAGCTATTAATTTGTTTTTGGGATTTTTTTTTTAAAGCTGTGTGGAGAGGCTGTGGTGGCCATTATACTGTGTGGAGAACTAGTGGGACATCCGACTGTGGAGCAACTACTTAGGGTAAAATACTGTGGGAAGGGATTTGAAGCCGTGACGTTGTGTAGGGGGTTGTGGGGGCCATCATAAAATGTGGGTGCTAGTGGGGGCTTTATACTATGCCTGAGAGGCTGTGGGGACATCATGCTGTGTGGGTGCTATTGGGGTCATCATACTGTGTCGTATGATGACTGTGGGGGGCATAATACTGTGTTTGTGGAGCTGTGTGGGCCATCATAATGTGTGTGGGGACTTTGGGGCCATTATACTGTTTGCGGGATCATATTGTATTGGGGGTCTATCATACTTTGTGGTGGGGATGGGGGCCATAATACTGTGTGGGGACAATTATACTGTATTTGGTGTGTCATACTATGTGGAGGGACTGTGGGTGCCATCATACTGTGTTGAGGACTGGTGTGGCATCATACTGGACTCTAACTACTGAGGGTATAATACTTTGGTAGGGATCACTGTGGGGGCATCATGCTGTGGAAGGGATCAATGAGTCATTGTCATGACATTATGACATTGGCCACGTAATATAGATTGGGATCAGGAGTAACCATACAATTTTCATGTAGGAAAAATGGACAATATTCATCCTTATTATCATCGGTATTCCATTGATAACTCTATGCTTTATATCTTGTACGATATCTGTATGAAATCCTGTTTTTTTTAATACCTAAAACATACGGTAATACTATGTTAATAATTGCAATGTATTCTCAAAGCCGGATTTAATACAGATGTTATGTATGCAATCTGTTTTGTTTGTTTTTTTCTCCACTCATAGATTTGAACAGACAAGCCTCATCCAAAATATGGACGAGACCAATGTATGCTGCGATTTATTTAGTTTTTTCACACAGACACCTCATTTACAACTTTTTGCTTCTGATTAGTTGTAGCTTTCATTTACTATATCGATCCTGTTGGCAGAGTTTCTCTTAAATGATTATTGCTTCTTTTCGGTTATGGTCCCTACATTGTATTTCATTACATCCATAATACATGACAGTCATGAATTTGTAGAGAATCTCTTCCAGAGCAGCCAGGTTTGAAGTGTGACGGACTCCTTCAGGTGTGAGTGTCAGCGCAGTCTCCTCACTTGCTTCCTCTTAAGCCGGGTACATTTCTACTTTGGTAATTGGACTTGCTGTTGTTAGGACAAGTGGGATACAAAAGTCTGAAGAAATGTGTTTTTTTGCCCATTACACCCTGACATGTGTCTTGAAAGGTAGCATTTAATGTCTGAAGAGAATGTCAATTGTCAGGGATGATTTTAAAAAGCCACAGTGTCATTTTCTCAATTTTGCAGATTGTGCTAGTTAGCCTGTGGCATCGGCTTGTCTTGGCCTTCTCCTACATTGGAGATCTGGAGGCGGCTGCTGCCGCCTTTATCGTGTGCACCTGTCAGTCATTACTGAAATTGCTGACAAATGAATGCATATTGTTTCATAATGACACTCGGGCTGGAGATGTTGTCCTTTATTTTATTTATTTAGTTCTAAGGGGAGGCATATGTTTAGAATGTGACATAAAAGTCTCCCTGTGGGCATTTTGATAGGGTATGTTAATACTTTCACTAGAAAAGTTAAAATTCCCCTGTATGAGAAATGTATGGACTATTCATGCCTTTTGGTAAATATACATACAATATTAATGATTCTATTAAATTGTGATGGGAACGCTAAGCTCTCGCTCACACGAGCGTATAAATCGGATGAGTGCAATCCTATAAAAAGGCAATTGCATTCGGACCAATATTCAATGAGGCAGTCCAGATCTGCGTTTTTTTTATCTCGGTTGTATTCAATTGCAGCATGCTGCGATTTGACTCCTTAATTGGTACATTTAGAGAAAAAAAAAGTCAAGAGGCCATACGGATCATCAGTATGCAATCCGATTATTACTGATACATTACAGTTCTACAAGATGGGAAACCGTAAAAGGTCCTGTACAAATATACAAATATCATACTTTTCTGCCCACATATTGTCTGAACCTAAATATCTAGCACATTGTTAAAATTTCATGCAGCACTTTGCAATCATGGGCAATTTATTTGGATTTATGTGCAAACATGTTTTGTAAAATGTATAATCCTTCATGTTTGTGGCCTAAAGTCTGACCCCAGCAAAACCATTGGTGCACAAAACCTCCTAAAAAAAAAAAAAAAAAGGATTTATGCCTCTTTTCATGCATCCCAGTATTTTTTTAGCCTTGTCAGCAGCTACCTGACAATGGTCACTAAAGTGGAGTTTTCTCTATTCCAATACACCCAAGTCTTTTTCAGTGAAAATAAATTAGGGGACTAACTTTTCTGGTCTAAACCTATGGGAAAATTGAATGTTGGCCAAGATAGAATTGCATCAAAACACATGAGCACATTGTAAGTTGCTATATATAGGGCTGATTATCCACAGACTGATCAGTGTCCATTCTGCCGCCTGCCCCTACTATCGGCATGTGAGCACCATAGCTGGACCATGAAGCAGTAGAATATGGTATCCTGAGCTAATAACATTTTGCTTTATATCATGTGTATAGCCTGGTCCTTGTGCTAAGTAACGATGCAATAGAAAATCTTGTGTCCTGGCATTGATGCTGATGTTACTTTCACAGATACCACATCCTTAAACAGATTTGTGGACCAAGTACACTCCCTAATAGCAAGTATATTTCCTTGTTGCAGTAAAAATTTGCTTTGCCACACTGCAAAAATTGCTCAAGACTGGTTTGAGTAAGCTGAAAAAAATTCAAGGAGTTGTCAAAGTTCCCTAGGTTTCAGTCTGATTAAATATGCCCAGAATTTGCTGAACCCCCCCCCCACACAAAAAACGCAAACCTGATCCAAGTAGGTCTCAGTTGACATCTTACAGGGTTTAAAGGGGTTGTCTATTATTAGTACAACCCATTCTCAAACCGTCTAATGTGATTCGGGTTGCCAGTTCTTTCATCAGAAGCAGCAAACTCTCTTAATAAACTGATTACTGTTGAGGAGATTTAAGATATTTTGATAGACCTTTCTCTTGGTAAGTCACTGGAACATAACGGTTTGATGTATTTATATTCTAAAACATTTGCAGAAGGATTGACTATCTATATGGCCAAGTTGTTTAACTCCTTTATGATAGACTCTCTTATTCCTGAAACTCTATCCCATTCATACTTGATTCTTATTCCTAAATCGGGAAGAGACCACCTGATTGTTGTAATTACAGTCAGATTGCCCTCCTTAACTCGGACCTGAACATTTTTACAGGCATATTTGCTAATAGACTTAATTTGTAGCTCCCTCATTTAATTTATAAGCATCAGCTGGGCTTTGTTCCTTTCTGTCAGAGTGGGGACAACACTGAGAGAGGGTGGTGGACTTTATTGATGTAGTTAACAGAAATATACAACAAGCCCGCCTCTTAAGTTTAGACGCTGAGTACGCTTTTGATTGCCTCAACTGGTCCTTTATGGTTGAAACTGTTAAGGCTTTTGGGATCTCAGGCTCTTTCCTTACGGCCCTGAGGTTCCTCTATAAGTTTCCTTCGGCCTCAATTAAGCTCTCATCACATTTGTTTTAGTTTTAAAATCTCAAACGATATGAGACAGGGGTGTCCTCTATTGCCACTTTTATTAGCCATGTGTATTGAGCCATATAAAGCAGTTATTTGTTAAAATTCCAATATTTCTAGAGTAGATATAAAAGAAAAAAAATGTATAAAATGTCTCTATTTGCAGATGATCTGTTGTTAAATCTCACTAGGCTCCATATTACATTGCCTAACCTTAAAGAGGTCCTCAGGAAATATGGGTACTTGTCAGAATATAAAATTAATGCCTCCAAGATGTAGGCTCTCAATTGAATATTCACCCTGATACCTTGGACTATGTTAAAATAAATTACAGGTTTCATTGGAAATTAGATGTAATTAAATACCTGGGTGTGAATGTAACATCTTCCTTGTATACTGGTAATTTTCTCTCCCATTTTAGGGACTTAATTTAATTAAATGGAAACCCCACTCAATCTCACTACTGAGCTGCATAGCAGCAGTGAAAATATCCCTCCCTTCTAAATTAGTATACTACTTTGAGACTCATCCTGTAAAGGTTCTTTTGGGAAACTTAAGTCACTTCAAGCCAGTATAATGAGATTCATATCAACTGATAAGCGCCACAGAATCTCTAGACAAGTCTTCCCTACCAACAAATGTACAGGTGGGTGTCACAAAGTATTATTATTAAGCTACCCATTTCAGAAGGATTCCATGTTGGGTTACGTTATGTGCTTACAATAAATGGACAGAGATTGAGAAGCTATGGTTGGCCTCCATTCACCTGAATTCTTTCCTGTGGGCTGAACATCCCTTTAAGCTGTCAATCGCTTTACTGGTTCCTTTCCAGTTAAAGAGAGTCATCTGGCATATATGTATGAGTAGGTTTGGGCTGGTCTTCCCTAGCTCACCAATGATTTAATTAATTTATCAACCCTTAATGCCAAATAGTCTAGAATCCCCTATGGGTCATTCATGGATTTCTGCTGTTCTTTTTTAGATTTGCCGACCTGGTCGATGGTGACTCTCTGGAAATACTCACATTTGATTATATTAAATCTAAATATTCCATATCGACTCGTGAATTCTTCCAGTTCATGTAGATTAAATCCCTAGCTGTATCTCTTTTTGGTTCCACTTGAGTCAACTGAATTTGAAAGATTGTGTAGGAGGGGCTTTTCTACTAAGGGATTCATTTCAGATATTTCTAAGACTATAAACACTCCTCTGATTGACCATCTGGTCAAAAATTCCTGTATGATTAAATGGGAGTCTTTTTTTTGGGGAAGGATCTACTCCTCCCCAGATTTGGCAGACCATCTAGAACAGGACGGAAAAGACCTTAATTTGCACTCTCTGCAAGGAGAAGCAATACATGATTCTGATGTTCCGATATCACACTACGTAAGCTTAAACCCCAATTATTGAATGTCTATTGGTATTGTTCTTTTTTGGCCACTTTAGCGCATTTATTTGGTCTTGTCTCAGTTTAACTAGGTTTCTGGACCTCAGTAAGTTCTTTGATTCAGAAGTTGCTACACAGGGAACTTTGTACCCCCTGATCTATAGCCTTCTTATTACCATAGGGGAATGGCAAAAAGAATCTGCTAAGTAGCTCTTTCATTTGATAACAGCTGACAAGTGTTTGATAGCTCTTCACTGGAACAGGACTGACCCTCCTTCCTATCAGGATTTACTGAGCAGAATTGCAGATATTTGGAGAATTATATATTTGACGGCTACCCTTAACGTAGGTGTTGATTTGTTTGAGACAATCTTGGCACCATGGGAATATTTTTGGGGCTCAATATAATTACTAATTTTTCCATAAAAAGTAAAGAAGTTTATCAGCTCACCACAGATGTAGGAATCTCAACAAATCAAAGGTGGTAATGCACAGAATCCCGAGGCCGGTTCCTTGGAAAATAGTCAAAAAAGAAGAAAAATGGTTATCCAGCACCACCAAAATAGTAAAAAAAGAAAAAAAAGGCTCATTACTCCAGAATTGTCTTCATCCAGAATATTCCATAATGTACTATAATACTATTTACACATTTTATGGACTTATCACTAAAAACTATGAGGAGTTCGAAACTCATAAAAAGTTTTATTGTACACTATGGAATTTTTATTCTCGATGGAGACAATTATGGAAAATTTTTACTATATTGGTAGTGCTGGATTACTATTTTTCTTCTACTTTAATTTTTCCATAACCTTCCCCCATTCTTCCCTTTTAAGTATGTCTGTGTCTTTGTCATTAGTCTGTCCCCAGTGTTGTTTAAGTTGGCTGTGGCGGTCTACTTTAATTGTGTAATATTATAATATATTTGGATGTAAGGTTTGGGATCTTTTGTAGGATCTTTGCATTGTCTGCATTGCATTTTTAATATTTGGAAACTTTACCTCACACTGCTATACCAAAATTTTGATAATGGTTTATATGCTTGTTTGTAAATTGTTTAATATACATTAATAAAAATTAACAGTTTTAAAAAATATATACTTCTTGGATGTGGTTTTGAGCAGATTGAAGGGTGCAGTTTGAAATAAAGTAGACATGTGGTAAATGTTATTTATTAACTATTTTGTGTGATATAACTCTGGTTTAACCCCTTCACGACCAATGACGGATCTATCCATCATGGATCATGTGAGGTTAATCCCCGCCCCCTGCTGTGGGCAGGTCGCGGCGATCCGCGCACATATCAGCTGTTTTCAACAGCTGACATGTGTGCCTGCATGTTACGAGTGGAATCGCATTCCAACTGCAACATTTAACCCCTTACATCTCGCTGCCAAAGTCTGGCAGCGAGATGTATATGCGCGTGGCCATTATTTTCACTTACCGCCGCCCCCACCGGAAGTCACACGTGTGATCACGTGACTTTCGGTGGTTGCCATGGTAGCACAGGGTCATGTGATGACGCCTGTAGCTATCATGAGTCACTTTCGGTTTCACTTGGCCCGGAGCCGAGTGAATCAGAAAGTGATGATATCTGCTGTTTACAGCTGTGTAGCTGTGATCAGCAGATAGGGCAGAGCGATCGCATTATTGATCCATATAGCCTCCTAGGGGGACTAGTAAAATAAAAAGAAAAAAGTAAAAAAAAGTTTTAAATAATAAAAATAAACCTAAAAGTTCAAATCACCCCCCTTTCACCCCATTGAAAATTAAAGGGTTAAAAAAATAAAAAATATACACATTTGGTATTGCCGCGTTCAGAAACGCCCGATCTATCAAAATATAAAATCAATTAATCTGATTGGTAAATGGCGTAGCGTCAAAAAAATTCTAAACGCCAAAAGTACGGTTTTTTTGGACAAGCTTGTGAATTGTTTTAACCCTTTAGATACAAGTAAACCTATACCAAACTCGCACCGACCTCATGCATCACAATAACACACCAGTTTTACCATATAGTGAACATGGTGAATAAAACATCCCATAAACTATTGTGTGATCACACTTTTTTGCAGTTTTTCCACACTTGGAATTTTTTTGCTGTTTTCCAGTACACTATATGGTAAAACTTATGGTTTCATTTAAAAGTGCAACTTGTCCCGCAAAAAACGAGCCCTTATATGGCAAGATTGACAGAAAAATAAAAATGTTACGGCTCTCGGAAGAAGGGAAGAAAAAAACAAAAACGGAAAACGCTCTGGGGCTGAAGGGGTTAAGGGCATAAAAATTCAAAGTTTGAAAATTGCAATATTTTTTCATTTTTTTGTCAAATTTTCAATGTTTTCATAAATAAATGCAAATTATATTGACCAAAATTCACCACTAACATGAAGTAACATCACTAGGATATAATGTTGAAGCGTTCCAAAGGTATTACTACATAAAGTGACACTGGTCAGATTAGAAAGTTTGGCCTGCTCAGGAAGGTGAAAACAGGCTCGGGGGTGAAGGGGTTAAAGAAAATCAATCTAATAAATTATTTCATAAATTAATTTTTCTCCTCAAACAAAACCTGTTGTAAAAATGTTATTTAAAGGGAACCCGTCACCAGATTTGGGGCCACAACCAGTGGGCTCTTATATACAGCATTCTAACATGCTGTATATAAGAGCCCAGGCCGCTGTGTAGAACATAAAAAACACTTTATAATACTCACCTAGGCGGTTGCTCCGGTGCAGACTGGTCAAATAATACCGACCTGTGTGCATGATGTAGGATGCGTCGTGCACCCAGGCTTTAGAAGAAGGAAGACCAAGATGGCCAAAAGAGGAGGCGCCTTCACTGGAGAATGGCGCCACCCATTTGACCAATCTGCACCGGAGCGACCTCCTAGGTGAGTATTATAAAGTGTTTATGTTCTACACAGCGGCCTGGGCTCTTATATACAGCATGTTAGAATGCTGTATACAAGAGCCCTCTGGTGGTGGCCGCAGCTTATAGTCCCCAAATCTGGTGACAGGTTCCCTTTAATAAAAAAAAAACAAAAAAACACTGCACTTTTTTTCCTGCACTTCTTCCAAGAAACATATTTTTTTTATTTGTAAATCACAATAGCCATAGTTAGGCTTGTTTTTTGTGTAGTCAGTTGTAGTTTTGAATGACACCTTTCACTGTATTATGTATAGTCCTGAATAAGTGCCGTGGGTGGTAAATAAGTGAAAAAAACACACAATTCTACTATAGTTTTTTAGGTTTTGTTTTTATGGCGGGTATTAAGCAGTAAAAATGACCTAGCATTGTAATTCTTCAGGTCAGTACAATTGTTAGTGGTCATAATTACAAAAAAATTGGTTTGTGTATTTCTATAACTCGTAACATTTTTACTTTTCCATCAGTACAGCTGTGAGGGTTGTTTTTTTTGTTTGCTGAGGTACTTTTTTTTTTTTTATACAGTTTTGACATATATAGGACATTTTGATTTATTTACTTTTATTGCTTTTTTGTGGGGAGTGCGGTGACTTTAAAAACTATTCCTGCATTTTGAATCCTTTTTTCTTTTCAGCGTTTAACTTATATAATAACTTAATATCATTTTATTTCTTGATGTTTATTATGTCTTTATATTTTGTATTGGGAATAAGCCGATTAATTTAAAGTTACATTTTCTGTATAGTTTTCCAAACATTTTCAAGTTTCTTTTTTTCTACTTGAGTCTTCTTAGGGGACTAATATTTGTGATCATTTGAACACTTATACTATACAATACTGCACTATTTAACTATGTAGTGAAAGATGGCACTTATGGGGGCCTTCAGTTAGTCCCCCTGCTGACATGACAACCCATCAAATCCCCTTGATTACATCATGGCAGTGAGTAGGAGCCAGCGCATCAGATGTACTGAGCCATATGAATATTTAAAAACGTAGGCAAAGCTTCCTCCGACCACTGCTATTACAGACATATGATATGATGGCCTTTGAGAGTGGTGGCGTAAGGTCAATGAAATGGATGTAGCTGGATGTCTCATGACGCAATGTCATGCAAACGCTTTCTGATAGTTTGTGTAAGCACTGTTTGAGGCCTAATCCCTTGTAATTCCACTTGTAATACAGACTAGATCACTACGTATCATTATTGGGATCTGATGAGCCATGTGGACAACACCATGAAGAGGCCTTCATGAGGGAACATCACACCATTCCTACTCCAGGCATTATGGTGTCAGGGAGGCAAAATGTGTAGTAGCCGGATGTCTCTAGTCTTTGTGGCTTGTTATTCAAATTGTCGACTAGATATGTTTATGCAAAACAGGGAACCTGACAATATTTTCGTAAAGCCCACTGAGTGCTACAATGGTAGTCGATACCTTTTACCTGTCTTTAGTACAACTAATGACCTCATACCTATATGAATTTGGAAATATTCTTCATTCTGTCCTCTTCTACTCCCCTTCAAAACTGCCTGGCATTTCATGCAGTTACATCATGAAGACAACAATTAACCATATAATGTACTAGGGCATGCAGTATGGTACATATACATAGAGTAAGATCCACTACTAGGGAACCTCTTTATGTTCCAGAATTGCAGACTGCCATGTAAGGCTAGATCATATTAGTACAATGTTCTCAGATGGCAACCTACATTTTTGTGCATGACTTTAAAAGACGAATACTGCCAGGATGGAATCCAGTGTCCAAATGGTCTGTAAGCGGGGCTTTGTCGGGGTTTCAATTGGAATACAGTTTTACAAGAATTCCGACAGGAACACAGACTTAAGGGTGCTTTACACGCTGCGACATCGCTAGCGATAGCACTCGCCCCCGTTGTTGGTGCGACATTTAGTGATCGCTGCCGTTGTGAACATTATTGCTATGGCAGCGTCCACACGCACATACCTTTTCAGCGACGTCGCTGTGACTGCCGAACAATCCCTTCAAGGGGGAGATGCGTTCAGCGTCATAGCGACGTCACTGCGGCGTCACTAAGCGGGCCGCCCAATAGCAGAGGAGGGGCGGAGATGAGTGGGCGGAATATCCCGCCCACCTCCTTCCTTCCTCATTGCTGGTGGACGCAGGTAAGGAGATGTTCGTCGTTCCTGCGGTGTCACACACAGCGATGTGTGATGCTGCAGGAACGATGAACAACATCGTACCTGCAGCAGCAACGATATTATGAAAAGGAGCGACGTGTGAACGATCAACGATTTTTCATGCTTTTGCAATCGTTGATCGTCACTCCTTGGTGTCACACGCTGTGATGTCGCTATCATATGCGTCACTAACTACGTGACCCCGACGATATATCGTTAGCGATGTCGCAGCATGTAAAGCACCCTTTAGTATTCTGCTGAGAGCACTGTTAGTGTGATCCTAGCCTAAAACCGGAGGGCCTGGATGGTGCAGACTGAGGTACCTGAAGCAGGACAGGAGTAGTTACCTCATCACCTTGGCGGACACATTTTGTAAGTTGTTTCTGAGATAACCCCTTCAAGCAAGGGAAGAAACTTAGAGCTCTGTAGTCTCTGTTCTTAACCAACAGTTCAGATCATATTTGCAAACTGCAATGATGAAAATATCCAAGTATTTGTAATTGGAACCTAAAATACCAGATTTATATTTATCTATAGGAGTTTGTCTAGCTGTTCTCCTAGGCTTTCTTTAGTTAAAAAAGGCAACATATTAAGATGAATACCTCATTCGGTTGTGTTTGTCCATCCTCTTCAGAATAATTACTTTTTGGTTTGCACTGGGCCATGGAATATTTGTATAAGACTGCTTCAATGGTGACTGAAGATCTGCAATAAAACAGTGTAAGCATGCCGGTTACCCTGTTAAATTAATGAATAACAAAAATCTGTGCACTTACATTTTCTGATGAAACCAAACCACTGGCATGCCTGAAGTCCTTTCTTGAGCAATCAATCTTTCTTTTAATATATTCTTATAGGCTAGGAATTGTTATTCCTCCACTTTACAAATCTTGACACAACATCGCCAAAGTTTTATCAGGGTTTTGGAACCTTGTACTTTAGATGAGGCTTAGCTGATCGTTGACTTCATTGAGACATCAGGCCCATAAACTGTGGATCTAACTGGGTCTGTGTGCGTCTATATGAGATTGAAGACCTCTGAATCCTTACAGTGTGCACACCACACACTGTCACTATTCACTAGTGTTGCCCGTGAGACCGAGCGTTCATATGACCGCAAGTATGTAATTTTCATACATGTGGTCACAAGCCAACTAAACGTGCTCGGCCTCCCTCGATTGAGCAAGGAATGTAATTGGAAGTTTGGAGATCGTATATTTGTGGTCATGTGACTAACCTCTCTCACCAGGAATATCGGAGAATCCTAACAATTTAAGATGCGATTGCTGTAAGGATTCAGAAGTCTGCAATTACACAGAGTGACTTTCATCAAAAGACCAGACAATCCCTTTAGCCTTGTTTCCAAATAATCATTCTCTGCGGCACATCGTCCGATATAAACAAGACTCAAGCTGCCGAGAAGAATAGCAGCCTATGTGCACTGAGCAACCTATTATAGATCTTTACATGGGCATCACTTAGCATGGTCTGTTTGTATAATGAGGCTTTTCATTAACCACCGATCAATAAATATTTACAGATTGTTGGTCGTTTAGTGCCATCCTGAGCTGGTTTCAGATAAATTGGGGCCTTTGGCAGATTTTAATGTGGTACCCTCATTGATGGAATATTTCAAGATTAACACTTAGGACAGAGTCACACTACCATATAGCTCGATTGAGGATTACATCGCAATACTCGGACTGGCTGTAAGCCTTCTGAGCGAAGTGTGACACACGGGGTCAGGAGAACCGCCGGCCAGTTCGGGCATTATGGTATAATCCTTGGCTGAATTATATGGCCGTCTGACTGCGCTCTCAGGGTAAGTTGTATAAGAAAATCATTCAGAGTGTCATCAGAAATTAGTGCATGCTGCGATTTCTTTTTTACATGCAAATTCAGTCAATAAATTGATTACTATTGGTTCACGTGCTGTCTTGTTTTTTTTCACAGTTAACACTTGGACTCAAAATATGGTTATGTGAATGAGCCTTAAAGCTATGTTCACACAGGACGTTTTTATGTGTTTTTTTGCATGTTGTTTTTCATTGGTTTTTATGCAACTACATGCTAATAAAAAGCTGCTTTTTACAGTACCAGCAAAACCGATGAGATTCCAGAAAGCTCATACACATCTGCTTTTTTTCTGACTGAAATGGGAAAACCGCTATGTTTTTACTGCCTTTTAGAAAAAAGCAGCATGTTAATTCTTTCAGCGCGGTTGCTGCATTTTTCACCATTGACAGCAATGAGAGTGAAAAAACGCAGCAGTGCGTTTTTGGTCAAAGAATCAAACTTTATTTAAACATGGGCTGTAGACAAATGACACACCAAAAACACCCTGTGTGAACATTGCCTAATAGTCAAAGAATAGAAAACATTAGCAGAAGTGCTTTTTTTTTTTGTCCATCCTACCTCACATACGGCAGAATAAAAAGCGGTAAAAAATGTGATATGTCCCCCGGTCTACTCTGCTAAATCTCCTATGGCTTCAATGCTGATGCTCCGGTGGCCTTGTTGGTCATTTTTCGTTTTGCAGCTATATCATTAGATACAGCCACAAGTGACAATACTGGGAGACACCACTGGAGCTTCGTTGCTGGAGGGGTTTATCATTTCTATGCAAATTTTTTTTACATTCGTTGAAAACTCCTGTTAGGGTCTTTTGTTTGTGCTTTGGATTGTTCAGCATCAAAAACCAGAGTGTTCGCAGGAATAATGCTGCACACCGTACATGCATTTTTTGTTTGTTTTTACTTGCACTTTTGCAGCCTTTTCACTTGCGTTTTTGTTTCCCATTCATTTGAATAGGGAAAAAATGCTGCAAGAATTGACATGCATGATTTTAATACTGGGATAGTTTGGAATAGTATAGTGGACCACACTATACTGCACAATAGTATATACAGACCTCTTCACACTGTATTTCTGCAGTGCGTCTGGAGGTTCTGCCTGAATCTACCTAAAACAGGATTCCAACAAATCCCGAAAGGGGCCACAGACTGCTATGACAACTGTTGACTTCATACCATTTCTATGTTTTCATCCTTTTTGGCTGTTGTTTTGGTCACTTTTGCATTTTGTCATTGCTCTCACCCCTAGAGGTAGCATGAGGTGGTGTCTACAACCCACAGAAGTTGCTCTAGTAGTGCAGCTCATCCAGGATGGGAGATCAATGCGAGTCATGGCAAGAAGGTTAGCTGTGTCTGTCGCACAGTGTCCAGAGCATGTACCAGTAGACAAGCCAGTACACCAGGAAACGTGGAGGAGACCATACGAGGGCAACAACTAACATCAGAACCGCTACCTCCTAATTTGTGCAAGGAGGAACAGGAGGAGCACTGCCAGAGCCCTGCAAAATGACTTTCAGTACACCACTAATATTCATGTGTTTGCTCAAACTGTCAGAAACACTCTGAGGGCTCGACGGCCACAAGTGGGTATTGTGCTTACAATCCAATACTCTACAGGGCAATTGACATTTACCAGAGAACACAAAGGTTGGCAGATTCGACATTAGCACCCTGTGTCCTTCACAGATGAGAGCAGGTTCACACTGAGCACATGTGACAGATGTGACAGTCTGGAGATGCCGTGCAGACCATTCTGCTGCCTGCAACTTTCTCCAGCATGAGCAGTTTGGCAGTGGGTCAGTAATGGTGTGGGGGGCATTTCTTCCATTTGCTAGCCAGAGGGACCCTGACTGCCATTAGGTACTAGGATGAGATCCTCAGACACATTGTGAGACCATATGCAGGTGCAGTGGGCCCTGATGCATGACAATAATAGGCATCATCTGGCTCAAGTGTGTCAACAGTTCCTACATGATGAAGGCATTGGTGCTATAGATTGGCCGGCCCATTCCCTAGACCTAAATCCAATTAAACACATCTAGGACATCATGTCTCATTCCATGTCGACAGAATTCAACCTGCACGAACTGAGGTCTGCGGACCTGCTCAGCATTTAGCTGGTACGGCCTGTGAGAGTGGCAGGATGACTATTTGGGGAAACGTGGCATATGTTTGTTGACTTCGGGGACATTGCTTCACTACTGCAGGATCCCTACATGGAGGATCATTATTCAATGTACCTATGGATCTCAACATCTGATAGCTTCCTAATTAACACCAATTATCAATAAAAAGGAGGGAAACACGTTGAGGCAGAGGCTGAAGAAACTATTATTATATATTGGATGACCTGACAGTGGGGTACTTGCTACTATGTGGGAGTAATACCTCATATTGGTTGCATATGCACTAGGAACCTATTTAATTCAAATAGTGAAAAATATGGATCTTCTTGAATTGGACAATGGAGTCTTTTAGAAGTATATCATATAAGGATGTGGTGACACAGTTTATGAAATTCAAAGAATGATCAATGGACTATATGACCGCATATAGGATCATATCTATTCAGGGTACAGGATAATTACTCTGACACTTGGCTCTTTCCCTCAGCACCCAGCTTTCTCATACTCCGATATCCAGATATAATATCCAAAATTATAATGCAAGTGTGCGATACCGATATAATTGAAAATGCGATCCTCGGCAGGGGGCCCAGTGCCTGCCACCATTGGAAGGGCCCCACTGGCTGAGGTCCTCAGGCCCCCTGAACCCCTTGACCTGGTTGTGATGGCGACTCCTGCGACCGCGATCGTTCCGACTCTGCACACTACAGAGCCTCATTTCCTTGTCTTGGGACATTTCCACTGAAGTTGGATCAACCTGTAATTTGATTTTCCACTTTGATTTTGAGTATCATTCCTAATCCAGACCTCCATGTGATATTCTTTTTAATTTACATTGGTCATTTTTATGTTTTATTGTTCTCAAAGCATTCCACTATGTAATGAATAAAGATTTAAAACTGGAATATTTCATTCATTGAGGTCTAGTACACTATGTGGTATTTTAGTTGTCCATATTTTTTTTTTTTTTTAACGGTGTACAATTCACAGTATATACACAGACACACTATGTACTGTGTGTATATATAATATATACACCCATATATATACACACACACAAACACTTCTACTATATACTGTGTATATGTACACACATAAAAACACTTAATATATACAGACACATACACACATACTGCATATATACACATACATATACAGGTCCTGCTGCTTCACTTGTGCAGAACCCCAGGGCAGCCGTGCAGGGTCAGTCATGATATGGAGGAGGACACAGCACCACAGGGATGTTCCTGCTCTGGCGTCTGCACTATGCTTTGCACTTCTCCTTCTCTCTCTCAACTTGTGACACTGCCGTGGGAGAGAGATGCATGCAGGGACTACAGGGAATTTACAACCTTCTTCACTGTAATTAATGCTGTACATCCTCAGTACACTTTATAGTGGGTGTGCAGCAGCACGGACCCCCTTTGTGGGTGAGTCCCTGGGCATTTGCCCAGTTGCCCCCCCCCATGTCGGCCTTTGTGCCACACGTCGGTTTGTGTAAATGGACCGTTATAGAAGTACCATGTCACCTACTTTATAATTAATGCAACCACCTGTTAAAGGTGATCTGCCATCCATCCGTTACCTATAGGCTCTTATGTTTAGAGAAAAAAATGCATAACCTATACATTTTCCTGGATTTCTCAAGGCTACAACGGCATGGTATCATCATCAATTGTAGAATTCGAGAAAACTTTAGTTTATGGCTTGTCTTCATCAAATTCTTAAACTACCAGACATAGACTATTAGTATTATAATGTGCTGGTTATATGGTGTAGTTATCCTGGCGTTCCTCTCTATAATGTGCTAGTTAATCCTTAAGCTCTGAATGAAATGTCAAATAAAACTCACTCATTGTTTTATCGTTGGGCTCCGCTTTAACACTCTATGTGAACTATTCCTCAAAGAATTTTTGCTGCCACCTGAGCATCATATGATTACAATCATGGTGACATTTTGCATTATGATAAGGGCTATCCTTGTTTTCTGTTGATTGCCAAAATACCACAGTATGTGCATTTTTTCCAAAGTCAAGCCAAGGTGAATGACTGATTAATTTGACTGGAGATTTGTTAATGTCTACGGTTGAATAGCGTTAGACAAAGTGTTATGTTCTTGTTTTGCTTCTCTTGTGTACTGTGAGTTTCATATTTAATAAAGGAAGAATTTATCCAAAACTTGACAATGCTTTGCCTGCAAATTAGGAACGTCTGCTGAGATTTTCACCTCTCCGCCTGAGCATCATACACAAAATACAAATTAAAAAGAATATTCTCTTTTCGCTATTCATGGTTGAAGTGTGAAGCATTGCATTGTGTCTCGTCAGCCGCTCAAGGTCACTTCATTCTTCCAATAGTATGTAGATTTGTTTACATCTGCGGTCTGCGAACAAGAACAGATATTAATGTATGCCGGTTATATGTCCAGGAGGAGATACTTTACTATAGTGGTGTCAGACCGCACTTTATGATTCCGCAGCTTCAACTTTGCTTTATTAGATTTGTTAAGTCTTTTTGTACAATCCAGGTTTAACTCCTGATAACACTGAAATGAGTTACGGGATCTCTTGTAATGGCTGTATTTCCTGTACCCAATGGATAAGTGTGATTGGATGGACAATATAAAACTTAAAGCGATTGATCTGGACTTTTATATTGATTGCCTATTCTTAGGATAAGACCTCAATATTTGATCAGTAGAGGTGGGATGCCCGGAACCACCGCCAATGAGTTGTACCCGATGCAGGCATTGTCCAGATGTGATCATTTGCAGAGCTGCACAACACAGCTCCATCAACTGCATAGTGACTGTGGCTAGGTACTAGATATCTGCACCCTAATGATTTGACTAGGGGACATAGGTGAAGTACCTCAACACAGCCAATATGCAATTGACATATCTGTACTAAAGCTCTCAACTCAAGATATCCAGCTGGTACTGCCACCAGGTACAACTGATAAGTAGGGGTGTCGGTCATGGATATAAAATGGACAACTCTTTTAACCTTTACTCCAATGTGCATGAAAACACACAAAAAGCCAATTAGTAAACAGACAAATGCATTTCAATAACCCAAAAAATTAGGTTGGTAGATATGATTTTATTTACAACACTGGTGGATGCACATAACTCTACAGTGCAAAAAAAGAGCCATAACCACCAAATGACATGCCTTTTACAGATCCTGTGTTAGTTAGCCTTGTATGCATGTAGTGATAACACAAGGAGACTAAGGGTACCGTCACACTTTAGCGACGCTCCAGCGATCCCACCAGCGATTTGATCTGGTCAGGATCGCTGGTACGTCACTACATAGTCGCTGGTGAGCTGTCAATCAGTCAGATCTCACCAGTGACCAGCCACCAGCGACGCGTGGAAGCGATGCTGCGCTTGGTAACTAAGGTAATATCGGGTAACCAAGCGCTTGGTTACCTGATATTTACCTTGGTTACCAGCGCACACCGCTTAGCGCTGGCTCCTTGCACTCCTAGCCAGAGTACACATCGGGTTAATAAGCAAACTGCTTCGCTTAGTTACCCGATGTGTACTCTGGCTACGTGTGTAGGGAGCTGGCACTGGCAGCCTGAGAGCTGCGGACGCTAATAACCAAGGTAAATATCGGGTAACCAAGCAAAGCACTTCGCTTGGTTACCCGATATTTACCTTGGTTACAGCTTACCGCAGGGTACCAGACGCCGGCTCCCTGCACATTCAGATCGTTTCTCTCTTGCTGTCAAACACAGCGATGTGTGCTTCACAGCGGGAGAGCAACTACCAAAAAATGAACCAGAGCAGTGTGTAACGAGCAGCTATTCATAGCAGGGGCCAGATCGCTGCTCAGTGTCACACAGCGAGATCGCTAATGAGGTCACTGGTGCGTCACAAAAACCGTGACTCAGCAGCGATCTCACTAGCGATCTCGCTATGTGAGAAGTACCCCTAAAAGTAACAGTGAGAACCAGTCTACAACAGAGTGATATAAAAATTAATTGGATCAGTCTTACCGCGTCTGTCGTTATATATCACAGAGTGGCGGACTAGAGGGAAACGGCTTATCTCAGTTATGTCCTAATAAAAGAGCACTGCAAATACCTTTAGTCCTAACTTCAGTTACCAGCTTTTTGTGAGAGGGGCCCCCAAACGGAACCTTTACCTTAATCAAATGCTTTCTTCCATTATGAAAATAATGCCAAGTAAAGACAATTATGGCAAGTATAGCATGGGGAAGTTAGTGGGCAAACTAGATATGCTAGTGTGTAGTACGATCCCTATGTATTAAAGCATTCTGAAAACAAAAATGATAAGGAATCATGTAGTGTGCCAAACAACATCAATTTTTATTAGTGCCAAGACAGTGGATAGGTGATGACTTATGTATACTTTATTGATTTTTATAACGTAAAGTGAAATACAATTTTTACCAGTTATGTTGACAACATGCAGAATAAGTAACAAATTATAGTCAAGTCTATATAAGTTTAACATTTTAACGAGGGAGGGAGAAGGATGAGGGGAGGAAAGAGAAAAAAAATAAAGATAAATTAAAAAACAAAACAAAAGGGAGGAGAGTTGTGTAGGAAAAGGAGTTCTGAAATTTCTTAACTTTTAGTTGTAATTTTGTACATAAAACTTGTCTAACTCTAAACTTGCAAAATATAATCTCAAGATAAATAAATGGAAGAATTTATCTATATTACCCTTAAAACTGGATAAATAACTCTCATCAAGGATTAGACATTTTAAGATTTGGAGTGAATTTTTTCGACCATAAATTCCATCTTGTTGAATATTTTGTGTGAGATTTCGCCTTTCATGCAAAGTTAGTGCCAAGACAGTGGATAGGTGATGACTTATGTAGGCTGTATTCTGATTGTCAGAAGTAACCACCTCTGCCCAACATAGCTGATAATTTGGTGAGGCTTTGATCACGAAGCCTGACCCCCCTCAATTGCAGACCATATTATTCTTTGCAGAGGTTTCTGACGCCCTTTTATCCCAACTCCCAATTGGAATACTCCTACAGTAATCACATAGCATGTGTATGGGGAGGTCAGGAGAAATTGCATTGACGGTAACCTGTCAGCAACACCCCCTCCAGCAAAATGGAATTTACCTGCAACCATAGTTGTTACTGTTTTAATCATATTTGGCAGGCTTTCTGGAAGTGTGGCTACTGGGAGAAAATGAACTTTAATTCTCCCTTCAGCTGCTCACTTCCTGTCATCTGGGCAGTGCAGGGAGCAGTTACATTCACCGCTCAATACAGAGTGAGTGCTCTATAATCACTCTCCCTGCTCCTTGACTGACATACTGCATTATAGCGTGTTGAGAATGATCTGGTTATGTACGTGACTTTATTATCCTTAAATAAGGAGCAAGGTCTGCTGACAAAATTGTTTTGTTTGATTTTCTGATACTAGTACGGTAGTAGTGTGAAATCGGAAATTCAACGCTCTTTCACGTGCAACCCCAAGGAAAACTTCTAAAATCATAACTTGGTAAATTGTGAATGCAAATGGTCTTTGCCAAATGATTTATCTCAAGTGTTTTTCTAGGGACCTAAATGTGACAGCAGATCAAGTTATTTCTTCTGTACTTCTTACCTTTCAAGGGAATAGCATATGTGGGATTTTAATTAAAAAATAGGAAAACTTAATTAAAGCTTTATTGTGTACGAGGAAATTGAAATATTAAGAGATACTTGAATGTTTTGATTAATGATTATAAGGTTCATGTCATGAAGGATGGTACGATATGTAATGGAATGTATTCAAGATTGTAGAACGGGAATGAGATTCTGTTTATTCCACATGATTGTGTTAAATTTATATCATTCTTAGGAATATAAAACCTTCATATGTGTATCCATGACGGTACATGCAAAAGGACCCACTAATATATTTACCCATTCAAAGGGTGGTCCACCCCTCAGGTACTTTTTGGCAAGCCTAGATTTGTGCTGAGTCTTAATGGTGTGAAATATAGACACTGTTAGTATTCAGCTTTTATTGCTGATTTAAGTGGTGATCACATAAATGCAAGCTTCCAAATCGCATAGTTACGGTCAAATGTCTATTAGTCTCGGCCTCTTCGATTAATAGATTCTATTGAGAAGCAGCTGAAATTAATTGGCACATGACCACAAATCGCAAACTTGCACTCTTGTAACAACTGCTGCAAGCAGCAAGTGGGAGCTGAATTCTGACAGTATGTACACTACACACTGTTAGGATTCAGCAAGCAGTAAAGGTACTGTCACACATAACGAGATCGCTAGCGAGATCGCAGCTGAGTCACCGTTTTGGTGACGCAGTTGCGATCCCGTTAGCGATCTCGTTATGTGTGACACTTACCAGCGATCAGGCCCCTGCTGTGAGATCTCTAGTCGTTGCAGAATGGTCCAGGCCATTTTCTTCAAAGGCGATGTCCTGCTGGGCAGGACACATCGCTGTGTGTGACACTGTGTAACAGGATCACAGTGACTGCTGAGATCGTTATACAGGTCGCTACTGCGATCTGTATTGTTCTGCATCGCTGGTAAGATCTCACTGTGTGACATCTCACCTGCGACCTCCCAGCGACTTACCTGCGATCCCTATCAGGTCGCATCGTTTTCGGGATCGCAGGTAAGTCGTTATGTGTGAAGGTACCTTAAGACTTGTCCTAACATTCCTCAGGAGTAGGCAATCCTTTAATAGTGTTTGTGCTATCTCACTCTTTTAATGATCTACTCTATAATTGTATACCACTGTTATTTGTTTTAAATTCTCATTCAGTTCCCTTAATTAGTGTAAAATGACCAACTCTAATGAGATAAAAATTGACATTCATCTAAAGTTTAATAAATCTGGCGTCCGATTACTGAAAATTGCTTGAAGATCAGCTGTTTGCTGGTTGTCATAACAGTAAAACCTGTGGTGATCATATTATAGCCCTTTGAAAGGGGCAATCTTTGTTGATGCAGCCCCTTTTTAGGAGAGTATTACTACTCGTACATCCCACGAAATACTCATTTTGTATATGATGACAAAAGTGATCACCTATATAGCCAGATGCAACTATGTTACTCCACTAGCTGCACCCCCCCCCCCCCCCCTTACAGTCTATAGGTTTGCAAAAGCAGGGGAATAATGCATGACTACAGGCGCATGTTGCATTGGTTTTTTTGTGATCTGTAGCTTTCTTTTGAAACACAAATGTCTGCATAGGAGTTGTGTGCACAAAACAACAAGTCTTAAAGGGAATCTTTCAGCAGGTTTCTGCTATTTAGTCTCAAGGCAACATGAGTTAGGGGATGAGACACAGATTTCAGGGATGTGTCACTTAATAGGCTGTGTACTGTTGTTTCAATACAATAAGTGTTTATCAGCAGGAGATTAATACTGCCGAACTAGGTGTCTACTTGGGGTCTGCGTTCTGAGCTCTGCTACATTTAAAAACTATGTCACTGCTGCACCCAGTAAGCTAAGTCATACATTGTTGGAATCAGTATCTCTGTCTCTACATTATGCTGCTCTCAGATGAGTGAACAAAAACCTGGTGACAGATTCCCTTTAAAGCAGATCTGTCACCACCAAATTTTATAATATACAACATGCATTACTAAATAGAAATTATGAGGATGCTGGAATTACTTTCAAATTCCAAGATAGAAAACACTATTATAACAGATTATTTACTCACCTAGCCTAAGTAGCTCCTCAGTGTCCCTCCTCCCTGCTGCACTGTACAAGCTGCAGCTGTCATTCAGACTTGTATATTGAATACACTTCAAATCATGAGTTCTTTCACGCTAAAGCTGGTCTCCTAAAATCCTCATTAATAGCAGAATAATAGAGCCATTCTGACATGTTATCAAAGTAATTATGGAAGCCTCAGTATGTCTAAGAGATGTATTTAAAAAAGTCTGCAGGTTTCTTTTGTGAAATCTGGAGACAGATCTTCTTTAAGTAAATATCCTCATCGTCTTGCATATATATTATGACTTGTTTCTTTATTACTCTGATGCATCTATTAAAAATATGTTGCCGTAGCCATTCTTTGTATCATGGGTTCAAGGCCTTTTGTTTATTGTATGTTTTAGGGAGGAAGAATGAAATTAGTTAATTTTAGTACACCTCCTGCTTTTAATCCAAACCATTTTTATGGTACAGAGGAAGCAATAATTTTGGTGCCCAGCACAGTTGGTGCAGTTCCATTTTAACCTAGATGAACTACAAAATGAATATGGCTGAAGAAGGTACTTCTTCATGGCCAAAACGTATGGTTTTATGTATCACACTACACTGCCACAATGAGCTTTTGGTGAGTTTTGACGCTTTGTGTTTTTGCCACATCAAAAACGCAGCCTTTTACAGCTCCAGCAAAGTGGATGGGATTTATAGAGATCTTATGCCCGCTGAGCTTCTTTTGTACACTGCGTAAATTCACTTGTGGTATGTGTGTTTTAAAATCTGCAGCATTTCAATCTCTCTTGCGGGTAAGTTGAGTTTTCTGTGCAGATTTTTTCATAGACTTGCACTAAGATGGGCAAATTTTGCAGGTAAAAAACGCACGTGTTTTTAGTGTGTTTCCACCTCAGAAACACATAAAAAAAACATACATAATCTGAAGCTAAGAATGTCAATAAATCTTTGTCAAATCCAAATTCCAGGAAGTTTCAAAAACAAAGCATGATGCACCAAACAGAGACAAAAAAGCAACATCAAAAACGTGATAAAAACACACACTAAAATGGAATGAAAAAAACACAAGTAACCTAATTTACATAATAGGTTCAGAAATTCTGCAACATCAAAAACTCACCAAAAGCTAATTGTGGGAACATAGCCTAAAGGTTTTTTTGGGCAGAAGTTTGTCCCTTGGATCATTCTACATCAGCTACGCAGCCAGGCTGTCCGATCTCCATTGGAATTCCTACTATAAATGATTCTGACAGCGCACATAGTCCTGCGTTGCTCACTGTCATCCTGCGCGCTCCATCCTCGTGTCATTACTTTAAGATATTGCTTCCCATGTTGAATTTGTCAGATGTGGAAGTGTTTACCAGCAGATTATTCCTCTATGTTTAGGTAAACACAGCTTCAAAGGGAATGTGATAAAAACTGTGTACCTTTGAATAGATCACTTAACGAGCAATTCTATTTACAAAGCAGACTTCATTATTAATCCCGCGCTTGTATTACACTAAACTGCTGTAATTCATTACCGCCCCTGTCCATTTCTGGGGAAGCAATTTCACTCCTACAGAGCAAAAATTTCTAGTGAAAGTACAGTGTTTATCTTTGAGCCCATGCCTCAGGTTTGTCTAATATGTTGTTGTTTTGTTTTGGGTTTTTTTTGCAGAAGAAGCAACGAACAAAAGAATTGTCTCAACTATTTCATTCGTACAATCCGTACGACCACAAGGTAAAGTTAATGTTCATTAAATGCAAACCACATTATTGTATTTATTCAGCATCTTACTTGGGAGGGGTATTTGTAAAGGCAAATATTTTCCAGTAGTTAGAAAAACCTTCAGGAATTCACGGCAATGTTACCCTACAATATGGTATAGGTCCTTTTTCAAGAATGCAATATTGAAATATTTCCTTAATAGTTGCTTTATTCATCCATATGACATACTGCTTTTATATTGTATGCTTTCTCTTTCAACCAAGATTTCTTAAAGAGCAGACTTTTGAAAGTACCGAAATGTTATAGATAGACTTTATAGGCCAACGAATGCTCCTTGGGAAATAAAAGATACAAAAGTCTCCCCATAGTGGAAAGGTGTCTCTTATGCCACCTATAAAAAGTAATGAATCAAAAAATCAGTATCAATCATTTAACCTCTTAAAGACTGCTGATACAAATTAATTTGTTGCCCATTAAGGGACCTTATTTCCTTGTTGCCTTTTTTAAACCATCGATGAGAAATAAGTTAATAGAACCACCTCAGACAAAGGCACTGGGCCGAACCGCATTTAGAACCAATAGGGACTGGTTAACCCCTTAAATGTTGCTGTTCATCAGAACAGTGACTTCTAAGTGATTAAAAGGGGGTTAAAAGAGCCCCATAAATACTGTAGGTGCTGATAGTTGCCATGGTAACCTTAGGTCATCTAATGGCCCCAGGGTACAGCGGCCTGTGAGACACTGGCAGGTGTAAGGCACTGCAGTACTCAAGTACTGCAATGTATGAGACCAGCGATCAAAGGAAAAAATATTTATGACCCACCGCAAGTAAAAAGAAAACACTGAAAAGTACACCAAAATCACAAAATTTTGCCACTGAAAACACAGCAGAACGATGCAAACTATAAAACTGTCACATTACTTAATCCGTATGGCAAACACTGTAAAAGTAAAAATAAAAAAACACGCCAAAAATGTAGCTTATTAATCATACGGACACAAAAAAAATTGAACACAAAGTGACTAACAAGTCATGTAAAAGAAAATGGTATAAAAACACCAAATCATCCCACAAAATAACAAGCTCTGAACACAATGTATGAACACTAAACTAACACATTTCCAATTCTCCAGGAAAAAAACTTTGTGTGGATATTACAAAATAGTCACTGCAGTCACCTTTTAAGTGTTTTCTGCTGTTCTGGCACCTTAGGGGCTTCGCAAATTTCACATGCAAACTATTCTAGCAAAATCTGTACTAAGGCCTCCAACACACATCCGTGCCGCCGGTACGTGTTTGCCATTTTTTGCACATACCGGCGGCATGGAGACACGTTCAGCAATGCTACCCAATTGTAGCAGGCACACACACGTAAAACCACACGGAACGTGTGTCCGTGTGCGTTTGTACGAGTGTGCGTTTTTCTACACGCTGACATGTCCACGTTTTCTCCGACAGCACGGGTGTCACACGGCCTGCACCCGTACCACACGGATGTAGTGTGGATGCGGTCCCGTGTGACACGCGCCGGAGAAAACACACGTGTCAGTGAAAAAAACCCAAAACATTTACTCACCTTCTCCAACCCTCCTGTCTCTGCCGCTGCTGCCACTTGCTGCCGACCGCCGCTCATTATGCTCATTTAATATTCACTTCACTGCCTGGCAGCAGCAGCAGCAGCGGGGAGATGGCAGGGCTGGAGACCGAAGATCAGCACCACGGACAGCAGCGCGGACCACGTGAGTATGCAGATTACCGGTTCTACGTGTGCTATCGCGGATAGCACACGTAGAACACACGTGGACCACACGTACCCGAGACACGTACTTACCACACGCAACACGCAGGGTAAATACGTGTCTTGCGGCACGTGCGTGTTTTTAATGGAAGTGTGTTTCAGGCCTAAGTCAAATAGCGCTCCTTCGTTATCAGCCCTATCGTGTGGCCAAACAGTAGTTTGTGATGACAAATTGCACAATAAATTGGTGCCCAGTTTCATTGGGCAACTGACAAATGTACAAATTACAGTTTATAAAATTCTGTGAGGCACCTGTGACTAAAAAAAAACTCACTATACTCCTAGATGATTCCTTGAATTCCTTAATCATTGAAGCATTTTTTTGTTATTAAAATTTTCATGAATTGCTGTCTAGTACTTGAAGAGTTAAAACATTTCCTGACAGCAGTTTTGAAGTAAATGAGGGTTGCGGTTTTCATAATGATATCACTTTTGGGGGGCTTCCAGTATATTCACCCCTTAAAGTCCATTTAAGTATGAATAGGTCCCTGAAGAAACAGGTTTTGTAAATTACCTAAGAAAAAAAATAAATGAGACATTGCTGCTAAACATTTAACCGTTTTAACATCCTAAGAAAACAAAATGCCGTTTGAAAAATGATGCAGATGTAAAGCGGACATGAGAAATGTTATTTAGTAATTATTTGGTACAGCATGACAAAAACTGGTTTAAGGATATAAAGATTGAAAGTTGGAAATTTCCTAATTTTTCAAAATTTTAGCCAAGTTTACAATATTTTCACAAATAAGGCGCTTAATACATAGCCCTAAATTCACCACTAACATACAATGTGTCACGAAAAAAGTGTCTCAGAATCACTGGAATATATTGTATAATTCCAGAGTTATTACCTCATAAAGTGACCGGTTTATTAAATTAATCATAAAGGTCAAAATTGGCTCTGTAACTAACGGGTTAATGGGTAAGCTTTCAAAGCACAACAATATTTATTACTTTTTTACTATATATATTTAAGGCTATGTTCACATTTCCGTTGTTTTGCATCAGTCACCTGCGTTGCTTGACGCTTGTGACTGATGCGTTGTCCAACGGGTGACAAGAATTGTCATGAGAAAGCAGATTCAGAGAGAGAGAGCGATCAGCTGATCACTCTCAAAAGCCGGCGGCCGGCTATTGTGAACGATCAGTTGATCGCCCAGCGACCAGCTTTTGAGAGCGATCAGCTGATCTCCTGGCGGCCAGCTTTTGAGAGTAATCAGCTGATCTCCTGGCAGCCGCTTTTATGAGCGATCGTTCACAATAGCCAGCCGCCGGGCAATCAGCTGATCGTTCTGCCGCCGAGAGACATTGATTTGAATTATTAAACACAAGATCTGAGCATGCGCAGTGAAAACAAAAGGATTCCGCTGCTCAAAAAATGTTACATGCTGCGTTCCTGCCGCCTGACGGTCAGTCGTTCCACGACTGATCAGTCGGGTGGCGGATGCAACGCAAGGGCATCAGTCGCAATCCGCCGCTAATACAAGTCTATGGGAACAACGTAATCCGCTAAATGGATTGCGTTGTTTATCAGAGTGGCGGATTGTGACTGATCCTAAACAACAGAAATGTGAACATAGCCTAAGGCGGGCTTTGCACACTATGACATCGCAGCCCGATGCTGCGATGCCGAGTGCGATAGTGCCCGCCCCCGTCGCAGCAGCGATATGTGGTGATAGCTGGCGTAGCGAAAGTTATCGCTACGCCAGCTTCACACACACACTCACCTGCCGTGCGACGTCCCTGTGGCCGGCGACCCGCCTCCTTGTTAAGGGGGTGGGTCGTGCGGCGTCACTGCGACGTCACACGGCAGGCAGCCAATCAGAGCGGAGGGGCGGAGATGAGCAGGATGTAAACATCCCGCCCACCTCCTTCCTTCCGCATATCCTACGGAAGCCGCAGTGAGGCCGGTAGGAGACGTTCCTCGCTCCTGCGACTTCACACACAGCGATGTGTGATGCCGCAGGAGCGAGGAACAACATCGGACCGTCGCGTCAGCGTAATCATGGATTACGCCGACGCTGCACCGATGATACGATTACGACGCTTTTGCGCTCGTTAATCGTATCATCCAGCCTTTACACACTGCGATGTCGCATGCGATGCCGGAAGTGCGTCATTTTCAATTTGACCCCACCGACATCGCACCTGCGATGTCGCAGTGTGCAAAGTGCCCCTAAGAGTTTTATTTTGTGTGACTGCTTGGTAGTTTGTCTTTTTACAAACACCTGTTAAACTGGGAATTCTGACTCATGTAAATTTGTTCCCGTGTCCTTTAGTTTGTTTATTTTCTTGCTTTTTGACAGAATGGTGTGATATTCCGGGTCTGCACCTCTCCTTACTTTGAGTTTTCCATGAATACAAATCTGAAGTTTGATTGATGTTTTAGGCTTTGTTTCATGCTTTCACTGTAGGTTTACAGTATGTTGAGGATTTATGTCTCTGATGTTTGTTGCTGTATAGGTGTACAGTGACATGTGTATATTAGACTCTTATTCTGTGTGATACTTGCAATGACAAAATTAATCTTTGTTCCTTCCACTGTTTTAAGTATGTACTATATGAAAACTAATGAGTGTCCAACCAAGTGGCACAAAGTGGTCATGGCCATAGCTTCTCTGACATTCACCTAGAAGGTCATGACCAAGGAACCTATGCTGGTGATAGATCTTTTCTTTATTTTTTAATATAGCCAGATAAAGCATTGTTGAAATTGCCAGTGTTGATTGTTTTGTCCCATGCCTAATGCTGAAGGTGTCACTAGATGATACTTGATGCTTGACTTGTACATCATCTCACTGCACCATCCTGGTCTTCATTCATGAGCTCTGGTTGGGCACATAGTGGCGAAACGCGTTTGGTGGACTAATTGATATTCATAAAGGCCAAGCTGAGTTTCTCACTGTGAATTGATTTCTCAGCGATGAATCAATAGGCTGTATTCTCGTGAGAACACGTTAGATACACAAAATAGCAGGGTAATGTTTATGTAGGTGACAGGTGCCCTTTAATGTTTTCCTGTAAGGTAATACCCAAGTTCAAGAAAAGCAGGAAGAGATCAATCAGTGTAAAGGCGAATAGTGGTGCAGTGTTTGATACTTGTCTTCCCTTTTTGTATCTTATGCAGCGTATCGTCATTATTCATAGCACAAGGAAATTCCATTATTCTTTTATTAGCACTTTTAATGGCACGTGGCCATTCTTTTCTCCCGCTGCCTCCTCTGTTCATATCCTTTGTGGCATTATATCAAAGTGTCCTCAAATGATTTTGGCTTTACTTGTGAAGACTTACACACTCCTTTACAAATTAGTTATTAGGCAATGTAGAATAGAATGTGACTGCAGATATATCCCTTTTGATGTTTGTTTTAGAGCCTTTTAATAAATTATTATAAGTTGTCTGGCTAGCGAGCGACTTTTCCGGCTGCCAAGAAGTATTCTCCTGGCCTGTTTTAACGTGCACATGGTGCTTGCCTCTGAAAGCTTGCAGGTGAGCTGCGAAGTCTATCTGAAAAGTTAATTGTGTTTTCCTTTGTCATCTTTCATTTTCTCTTAAGTTGAAGAGTATGGTATTAATAGCCTCTAATTATTAAACAAGTGCAGTGTTTCCAGCTGCCAGCAGATTATACCGGTGGAGTAATTTTGGGGCATGAAATTCAGAAATTGGAGTGAGCTAATTTCACAGTTACTGATGTTTTTCTTACTCTATAAGCCTGGGATCTCCCATCCATCTGTTATCTTAGGTGCACCAGTAAATGAAAAACCTTTATTGGAGTTCTAATGTATAGAAAATAATGGATTCTATTAGGATTAGGGAATTTCCAACTAGAAGTTTATTTTTTGGCTGTATAATACTATGTCCAGAGCTCTGAACTTGAAGCCCATCAAGCAGTAAAGGCAAGTATGGAAAATAAGAGGCAATACAGAAATCAACCAATGATGGTGGAATATGAAGCCTCAAAGTCAAAAGTACATAGTTACCCTTTTGCTCATCACTGTGTATATACTTTTTATTTTGTAGAGTAGGTGGATTCAGGTCACCGAAAGCATACCTTCCAACTTAAAAACACAGGGAATTGGACATGTATTATAGCGTGGGATGTGCTCACCTACAATGATACCTTTCATAACTCACATACAGTATGATGTATCCTTCCACACAGTATTGGATGCCCCTACAGTGACCTCACACTCATAGTATGATGACCCCCCCAGCAAACACCCACTGTATGGTGCTACCACAGTACATCTCCCACATGTAGTATGATGCCCCACATTGACCCCACCCCCCCACAGTGTAATGCCGCACAGTGACCCACCATACAGTATGATATTCTCACAGTAAATCCCAGCCACGCAGTAGTATGCCCTACAGTACATCCCACCCAGAGTATGATGGCACCTATAGTGCCCCACAGATCCACCCACACAGTATGGTATACCACAGTGAATGACCCTACAGTGACCTCATATGCACAGTATGACGACCCCCGCCAGCAAACACCCACAATATGATGCTACAACAGTACATCTCCCACACATAGTATGATGACCCACATTGACCCCCCCCCCCCAGTATAATGCCGGCACAGTGACCCACCATACAGTATATGTTCTCACACTACATCCCCTCCATGCAGTAGTATGCCCTACAGTACATCCTGCCCAAAGTATGATGACACCTAAAGCGCCCCACAGATCTACCTGTGCAGTATGATGCCCCCATAACCACCCTGCACAACACCTCTCTGTGCTTTTGCAGGATTTGCCCGATCATTGTGAAATTTATAGTTTTTTTTTAAGATACAATGCTTAACTTCTTTTTGTAGGTGTTATTGTATCAAGTGACTTTCTGCACTATTGGACTTATTATTGAATTGGATAAAAAAGACATTTAGGCTATGTGCGCACTAGAAAATTGTCTTTTCTTAAGAAAAATCCACGCCCTCTGGCAGAATACCGCACCCACAGTTTTGCCGCGGTTTTGCTGCAGTTTTTCCTCGAGTTGGTACCTGTGTTTTTTTATGCCTTCAATGCAATAAAGCGCATTGAAAAAAAATGTGTTTGTCATTTCATTCTTCTTTTTAGATATATATAGATAGATGGATAGATAATGAATAGATAGATAGATAATGGATGGATAGATAAATAAGGGATGGATAGATAGATAATGGATGGATATAAAGATAGATAATGGATATAAAGATAATGGATGGATAAATAGATAATAAAAAGACAGATAATGGATGGATAGATAGAAAAATAGAGGGATAGATAGATAATGGATAGATAGATAATGGATAGATAATAGATGGATGGATAGAGGGATAGATAGAGAGATAGATGATAGATAATAAATAGATCGATAGATGATGGATAGGTTGATAGATATTACAGCTTTTATTTCTGATGTATGTGTTCCCACCCCCTACCCAACAGTATTTGTGATACAGCAGTAACCCTGCGGGACCTTGTATCTGAGTTCTCGCAGGGTCACTGCCGGTTGGTGACGTCACTCTATTACCGCTCGTGAGGCCCTGAAGTTCTCGCGAGCGGTAATGTGTTGACATCACCGACCGTTAGAAATGTCCTGGAGTTACCCCTGCAGCCTCGTTCACAGAACGAGGCTGCATTGAGTACTATGTCTCAGATGTTGCTGGATCAGTATGCAAGCATTGTGGGACCTCGTGTGGATTACGTCGGACCTGGGTGTTTAGTGGGTTAATAAAGGGGTGAAAGAGGTTTTGTGTTTTATTTCAAATAAAGTATTTTTCGGTGTATGTGTTTGTTTACTGTCACTTACTGATTAGTGATGGCGTGTCATAGACGCTGCTATTTCTAATCTTGGACTTAGTGGCAGCTATGGGCTGCCATTAACTCCTTATTACCCCGATTGCCACCGCATCACAGCAATTGGGAAGAGGCAGTGACACGCCGGGACTGTTGCATAATGGATGCAACATTCTCGGGGCAGCTACGGGCTAATATTCTTGGCTGCGGGGGTGGGGGGGTCAATAACCATGGCCCTTGCCCTCCACAGCCTGAGAATACCAGGCCCCTGCTGTGAGCTTACCTTGGCTAGAGCGTAAAAATATGGCGGAGCCCAGATTTGTTTTTTTATTTTTAATATGTACGGTTCTAATTTCTATGTGTCTGTGCATTATATATATATATATATATATATATATATGTGTGTGTGTGTGTGTGTGTGTGTGTGTGTGTGTGTGTGTGTGTGAGTGATATGTATGTATTTACTCTCTGCTCAATTTCCTCTTCCTCTCCTTAGTTCATCACTTCCTTTGCAAAGCGCAGGGTAGTGATGATCACTATGTTCCGAAAACGTGAAATACCGCAGGAATAAAGCAATGAAACGAACATAGTTTGCTACCTGTGTTATTCGCTGCGGTATTTCATGATTACATTACAGTCAGTGGGGTAAAATACTGCAGGTACCTGCGGAAAAGAAGTGACATGCACATTCTTTTTGCTGCAGAAGTCCTGCAGCAAAACCTGTAGATGAAAAATCCGAAGTGTGCGCACAGCATTTTTTTTTACCATAGGTTTTGCTGGAGAAGGATTGCAGCAAGGTTATGAACATTTTCTGCAGCAATTCATGCAGCAAAACTGTGGCAAATCTGTGTTAAAAACGCAGCGTGCGCACAGGACTGTAGATGTGGTATGAGGGCATTAGTTAGGTGCTGTTCTGCACTAGAGAATGTGTCTCATTTAAAGAGAGCTAGGATCTTTGTTACAACACCACCGGAGTCCGCTCCATTGACTTTTGCTCCGATCGCCAGGTGACGCCGTGTTCCTGCCGTGGATGGTGCTGGTGATGGGAGAGGAGCAGGCTCCATTCATCCACTGGTCTGGATTTCCTGGGGATCTGTAGTGCCACTAGCTGACTGTAGGTGGTGGGTGTCTCCCAGCTTGAGGTACCATCATTCAGCTACAGCCTATGGGAAGACACCACACCCTTTTTTATTCCCCTTCTGTTTGCTGACCTCTGCCAGAGATAGTTCTGAGAATTCTGGCTCCTGTTTCGTCCTGTGATTTCGTGTGCGGATTACCGCTTGTTTCCTGACTACCCTTCTGCCTGCTGTTTTTGTACCTCGCTGCCCGTTCCGGTTTTGACCTCTGCTTGTTTCTGATTACGTCTTTGCCTGCCGATTCTGTCCGTGTTCTGCAATTCCTGGTTTGACCCTGCCTGACGACTACTCTCTCAGACTGCAGCCGTCCTCAGGTAGTGATCTCCAGGGCCCTGTTTAATTCCAAATCCCTGTATAGGGATTAAAGGGTTTCAGGGTTCTGGAGGTCCTGCTTGGCGAGTGGCTTCCCTCTAGCCTGTCCATTACAGCTCGTCTGTGTCTGTGGATCCAGGCAGGCGTTACAATCTTGCTGCTGGGAAAGTAGCATGATTTCTTAAGACAATGGGACTGTGCTCTTACGTATAAGATGTTGGGGAGCATACTGCTCCCCATCAAGGCCACATTCATGGCAGAGATGCTGTATATATTGTTTATAATCTAATAATGAACTCTTGATTGTTTAACATTGACCATTTGAAGTGATGATGCGCCTGTACATTGATAGAAGGTATATAGCTATAGCACATCATGCTTCTAAATGCTTGTACTTTTGGAATACAAGGAAATTGATCTTTACATTTCTGCTATTTATTTAGTGTAAAATGTCAGCATGTCAGGCAGTGTTCTCACTGTATCTGCTCAGAATAAAGCCCCTACATTCTTCCACACATAGTTCTTTATTCATCACAGCTTTGTCAATCTAACATTTCATCTTCCTTGGATAAAATGAATATCAATAATAATTGTGTTATGGTAATAACAGTATTGATGTATGCATGTTGTCTACAGAGCTCTTTGAGAATAACAATATAAGCATATGCTTATTAGATTAGGACACAAAAATGGGTAATTTGTTTTAATTACTTGGAAATATAATTACTTGCGGGATGGGTAGACGCATGGGAAAAAGATGCTGCTACATTGTTAGGAGCTAATAGGGAATTTCAATGTAGAATATAGATGCTGTAAACCTTATCCTCATATATGTAGTAAGACACTGCAAATTGAAAATGGCTGAGTCTAGATCCGTAAACACACACGGTGTATAATCAAGCGTATATAGTCACCATTGGTTATAAGGTTATTCATGAATGACTGATTAAGAAATAGACACTAGTGGACAGTGGGTAACACCAAAGTCAGTCCTAGTACACTGGTTGGCCTGCTCACCCTACTCTCTTGCCCCAATTGGTCAGAGAGCTGCCATTCCACTCGCCAACTACACCGAAAGGCCAGAATTCTAAGCAATATGCTCAGATGGACACACTGTCAGACTCAACCACTAATGAGGGCCATAATATAACTTAAAGGGCTACTATCATCTGTGACAGTTATGGCATGTCAAAGGTATATACAATAAATGTATGAGAAATACTAGTTGTACTTTCAGGACTTAACTCTATCAAGGTAATGGAGTTCCTTTTCTTCACTATTCACACTACGTACAAAGGCCGTTTGGCACATTTTATAAAAATATTTTACTGTTCGGACTGCCCCAAATGAGATTTGCCATGGAGTGGCTAGGTGGCTCAAGAAATTGCAATTTTTTGCCAAAAATCTCAAATTTATAATAAGTACAGTTGGAATTTTTAGTGCTGTAGTGCACATTTAGTGCTAGCTTTTTTGTTTTTTTTACACTACGTAAAGAGAAAGGAAATACATGCCTGTAATTACGCCCATTGTATTTTACCTATTCCTATAAAACTAAAAGATCACAGCCCATATGGCTCTCTACAGTGGCACATGAATATATATGATGGCATTGCTTACAGAAGAATTTCTAAACTACTGAAGTTTCCAGTGAAGCACCACAGGGACTAAAATTTGGAAAAAAAACATTATTTCACCATAAAATTGGAGCTCCCCGCAAAATTTTGTGGAGGAGTGAAAATAATTAGAAGAGTTGTCCAAAAGCCAAGAACCACCTGTGGAGAGCTACAGAAAGACTTGGAATCAGCAGATACAAGTGTTTCAAAGAAAACCATCAATAATGTTCTCAACCTCCATGGTCTGTATGCACGTTTACCACGCAAGACTCCATTGCTGAACCAAAAGCATCTTTAAGCTTGTTTAATGTTTGCTCAAAAACATTTAGACAAGCCTGTGACGTAATAGGAGAATATAATCTGGTCAGATGAAACCAAAATTGAACTCTTTGGATCCCGTAATACACACCATGGTTTTAGGCCAAAAGGCGCAGCATATCACCCCAAAAACACCATGCCAGCAGTGAAGGGTGGAGGTGGAAACATCATGGTGTGAGGCTGTTTTTCAGCATACGGCACTGGCGAGCTCCATATGATTGCAGGAAGGGTAAAAGGACAAATGTACCTAGACATTTTTGATAAAAAAAATTTGCTGCCATCTACCAGGATGATAAAGATGAAATGAGGGTGGTCATGTCAGCTAGACAATGATCACAAAAACACCGCCAAGAAAACTCTCAATTGGTTTCAGATAAAATAAAGCAACTAGAATGACCCTGCCAATCATCTGACCTGAATCCAATAGAAAATTTATGGAAGGAACAAAAGTTCATAGAAGGAGCCCATAGAACCTTCAGGATTTGAAGAGTGCTTGTATGGAAGAATGGGCCAAAGTCACACCTGAGCAATGCATGTGACTAGTTTCTCCATACAGGAGGCGTCTTGAAGCTGTCATCACCAACAAAGCGTTTTGTACAAAGTATTAAATAAGTTTCAGGAAGTGTGTTAAATACTTTTTCCCTGTGTCACTTCTCATTATTACACATCTCCAAATTTATGGACATCAATGGTTTAATTTATTTGCCCGTGTGGATTGAATAAGTTGTTATTGTCATCTGATGGGAACTTCATGTCAATAGAACTTTTAGAAATATATTTTCTTAGAAATTTAGTGACTTTTTAATACTTATTTCACCTGTTGTACATATATACATTTCTCTGACGAGTAAGATTGGAACCGAACAGAATGCACATACATATGTAATAAATAACTGTTGGTGTATGACATGCTTTTAATATGTGATATTTGGAACTCAAGTAGGGGCATGAATTTTGATATTGTTGTAAAACAAAACTGCAGTTTAAAGCTTAACCTCAGGATTATAAAGCCCACGAGGTAAAAAGATTTCCAGGACTTTGATTTACGTGGCCTAGGCTATAGACAGGCCATCAATGTAAAAGCACCTGCTTTTCCCTCTTCCCCTCACTATGGTAGCTCCGTGTTATTTTTTGAAGCATGCTGAATGAAGAAAAGGGTTTTTTAAAAATGGTGAGTGCCGCTAATCTCATTCATACACATCAATTAAAAATCTTTTGGGGACCGCCTCCAAAAAAACACATTGTTCAGTTGGTTTGAAGTACTGCCACGCTCTGGCTTACTGCTGCATCCCTTTTTTGGCTACAAGACACGGCACTGCATATTTAATTGTGGTCTTGCCTGGTATTGCAGTTCAGACTGATTTCCTTGCATAGAACTGATTTACAATGTAGCCACTACAAAATGTATGTCTCTGTGCTTAAAAAAAAAAAAAAACTAAAAAAAAAAATGAAGGGGATGAGGAGCTTGTAGGTCTGCCACTGGCTCTTAAAAGGATTGTTCCTATTTATTTTGTGTTTGGCCCATAGTAACGCACCAGTGTAAAATAACTAGGTTGCATAGTCACTCTCCATGGGTCCAGTGCTGCGTTTCTGGTTTGTTGATTGGGTGCAACATATCTAGTCTGAACATCATAGCTGTTGGCAATCGGCAAGCTCAGCTGCTCTGCTGGTATAGACTACACAAACCACCAAGCTCAGTATTTGGTAGTAGTCATATGCACTGTAGACCTGATGCCACCACTGCAGCCAATCAGCACAGTCTGGAGCAGTAGCAAGGGGATAGCGATGGGCCCAGGGAGATGAGTACATCACTTGTATATTACCCTTGTGTAGGGGCAGACATTGGTGCTACCTGTGCAGTTGCACACGGGCCCAAGGAGTAATGGGACTCAGTTGTATTGACCTTTATGATGAGCTATTTGACTGTAAAGGGCCCATATACTGTTCTTGCACACTTCCATTTTCTGTCTGTGACCACCAGTGAACCTGTACACACCTATGGGCCAACAAAAATTTGAAAACTTACGACCCCTTTGAGTTAGGTCACCAGTGGAGGTACAGAGAGTTTAATATTGATAGTCTATCTTAACAAAAGAGCTTCAGTATCGATGTCCTGAAAACACCCTTTAGCCAAGCAGCCACCGAGGCCACCAGTTGTACCATTAATGCTAAAAATGTGTTCAACTGTCCATCTGAGTAGCTGTCCTACCAAACTAGTTGGTTTTATGGCACCTATCAGCAGATCTCTCACATGGCACAGTGACCTTATTTTTACAAACCTTACTAGATGAATTTAGAAAAATGAACTATTCATGATTTTGTTTTTATTTTTAGTTCTTGAATATTCAATAATGTAATTTTGGTGGACGGCTGCTGCTTTGTTGCGTGCAGTCAATAAGTGACATAAGACATTCGTTTTGAAGTCTGAAAACTTTCCAATGAACACGTTTTGCATAGCGTCATTTTTTTTTTGAAAGAAAGTCCATTTTAGGTTGGTATTTGATATTCTGATCTCGGCCAAATTCTGGACTTCCTTTTTCTGTAATTCCTAACTTACAGCTGACTGGATTTGCCAAATATTTCAAAATGATTTTTCCAGACTCGTTTTTGTAGCAAATAATGGAAATAAAAATGTTCAATTATCACTACTGAGAATGGGTATTCTGTTGCTTGAAATAGTCATGTAAATGCTTCTCAAGACTAAGCGAAGAAATTTGTTCTTGAAATCTAATAATATTCCATCCTTCAAGTTTTAATTGGCAGAGAACACAGTGAAAAGGTGTAATTTGAGGCTCCTGTTGCTCTCCGTTATTCACACATTAGCAGACGTGTTCTTGGACCATGCTTATCAAGTCTCTCGACGTGTACTCGTCTGCTGAGCCTTAACATGTCATTCCCTATGGAATTTCAATGATGCACATCAGAAATCGAAATGGAAACATATGGACAGCACAGCAGAAAACAATATCCTAAGCTGTGAAGGGCATTTACTTCAGAAGAAACTTGTATGTTTCTGAAGTGGATTTTCATAAGTCAACATTTATCATCTTTAGACCCCTCGTGCTTTGTACTAAAATTATTGTATATAGGCCATGATCCCAAGAAGTATTTTGTTCTTGAGAAAGATCTCTGCCTTCTTTTCTTCCTCTGAACTCTGTGCCATTGTGTGCTGTAACGCTGCTGAGGTTTTGATCTGGGGTAGTAGAGCTACCAATACCTTCAAGCAAAGTTCTTTCCTTCGCCATTGCTGTGCAGGGACATCTCATATATTTTTAGCTAACATAAATGCTTACATAAAGGCACTTTACTTCACGGTCTACTGTATTATGTTGGCAGTGTTTGTGTTGGCATACAATTCTATTTTTATAAAAAAAATTAAAAAATACCCAGAGATCCTGAAAAAAAAAACATATTGCAAAAAGAAAATACATTAACTATAGTGAGTTATGCAATATATCGAAACAAAAAAATATCAGTAAAAACATTTACTAAGGAATTAAGCACAAAACATATATTCAGCTACCAGACCAGGGTGGTTCCGCTGGACCATTGACTGTGTGTATTGCTATTTTCCTCGAAGCTCCTTCTGGCAGGGGTAATCATATGATTGTTGTGGCAATTCAGCAACCCTGGTTAGCTGCAGCGTTCACATACAGTCTTAGCTGAAAGAAGCAGTCTATATTCTGTCCGAACATGGAAAGACTTCAGCTGACCAGTGGCTGCTGGTGATGTTCTGCTAGATGGATAATGCAGGAGACTTGCAGGGGACACAGGCAATGGGTGCAACAGAATTGCCCCATTTCAGAGGGTGAGTATTGGATTTTTTTTGTTTTTACCCCTCCATGGATTGTATTTTAATATTTACAGTATAAAAAATGTATGCAGTAACCAGGTTCATTTTGCATTATTAAGTTTGACAAATTTTATTCTTACTGAAATCTATAGTTTTAAAGTGAACCAATCATTTGCGTATATAACCTAAAGCCAGTGCTATACTGGCACTATCAGGCTGATTATCTACATACCATTAGTAGTCCGCTCGGATGTTTAGGCTTTCAAATCCAAGAAAGTAAACTTTAAAAAATCATCAGCTACTTGATTGGCAATTGCAATGGAGCAGATAATCTCTGGGTGGGTATTCATATGGATTCCCGCCCCCCATGCTTGTTGTTCCTCTCTCCCTCTGTTCTCTATGGTAAGTATTATACAAACGATTCACTTTGTTGAAGGACCTGTGTGAGGTCATACCCGTCTGACCAGAAGGGGCAGGACCTCAGCAAACAAAGCTGGATACCAGGTCACATGGGTATGACCTCACACAGGTCCTTCTACAAAGTGAATAATTTGTATAATACTTACCATAGAGAACAGAGAGAGAGAGGAACAACAAGCATGGGGGGCAGGAATCCAAATGAATACATGCTCCATTGCAAATGCCAATCAAGTGGCTGATGATTTTTTAAAGTTTACTTTCTTGGATTTGAAAGCCTAAACATCCAAGCTGACCACTAATGGTATGTAGAGAATCAGCCTGATAGTGCCAGTATAGCACTGGCTTTAGGTTATATATGAAATCCTGATGATTGGTTCCCTTTAAAAAGCCATTTTGCATTTTTATTTTGCTTGTATTGACCACACAGCTTAGATGTACAGTTTTCGATTTTGGTGGCACTGGCCAGATAATGTGTGTGAGGGAATAAACAGTGATGCAGTATCCCTTATATGCTATGGGCATATGTTAATGTTACCACCAGAGAAGGATCTAATCACTATTCACGGCACATATAAGCATAAAACACATTCTTCATTGAAAAGAATTAAGCTACGTTTTTTTCACCCCAGTGGAAGTGTATTGATTCTTTTCACTGAAAACAGCATAGTGTTGGGGGGCCCCTAGATTCTCCCCTAATGGCACGTGTTGGAGAACATAAGACTCTGGGCTGCTCTCAGGGAGATGAGCCACTGTCAAAGGAGTCTGGCATTGGCTTACTGTTCTCTTTCTACTGACACATGCACACTTGTCTAAGCTGATTGTACATGTATATGGGTACAGGAGTCAGGAGATATGACTGTTGTCTATGGCTAATCATGGAGACAATGTCTTTACACATGAGAGCTCACTCATTTTGTATATACACTACATTTCCAGTCACCATTTCACAAAAATGTTACTTTGGAGCTAGAAAATGGAATGAATCGCACAAATACAAATTGAGAAGAAGAACCTAAGTTACAGGGAAAAATTTCTAGAAGTGAATTGTTAAACCTGGAGAAGTGTGTGCAGGAACATGTTTAACTCTACAACTATATAAATGTGCCATATAAGAAATATTCTGAAAAGTGTTTTCTTATTGTTTTAAATACAGTGAAGTATTTGTATAGTTTACGACAAGAACAGATGCCCTGGATCTGGCAGTGGTGCTGGGCCTATTGTTTTCAATGTTGTGCCTGTGGGAACAATCTGGATCTTTTACTGCTATTTGACCCGGCTGTTCCTAAAGGCAGAGGGAACTTATGTTACCTCCTTAAAACAATGACCGGACTTCAGTGAAACATTATCCGATTACAGAATCCTGCTGAATTGGTGAAAATGTCACCTTGTTTTCAGTATATGATAGGACTTCTTGCAAAGTATTTGAGCTACAGAAAGGTCCTGTGGATCAATGTATTTGTCACTTATGTCATAAGATGGCATTGGGCAGGAGCCCTTGTGGAGGAGAGCGTGCCTGCATAGTAAACCTTCAGCTCACTTTGAGACATATTTTTAAGAGCCATCAACCTTTACAAAATGCTCTTTTATGGTAAAATTGGCACGAGGTAATGTTTCCATATGAACATTGCAAGTTAATTTATGCCAACATGTTACATAAAATGTTGATTTTCAGATTTGCAGTTTAAGGTTAAAATGCTTTATTTATGCAAAAAGAAAATTCACACAGTTTTGAAATAATATGGTTACACAGCGTACTCATAAAATGAATCAGATGTTGAAATGAAGTTACCAAACTCTTACATTTCTTTTGGTTGTGCAAGGTTGGAATATATTGGGCTACCAAGTTTACAGTTCAACTGTAGAGTACTTTTTCGAATATTCCCCTGTTTTCTATGTGAGCATAAAAATCCATGAGCCAAATAGATAAAGAGCAATTGTGTTTGTGTATTTAGAGTAAACTGTGTATATGTACTGTATATTTACATTAATGAGACAGACTCGGTACACCCTCTTTTTTAAAATTTTATTATATTACATATCAAAACATAATTAAAAATGCCTTGATCGTTTGAAAGTAAATGCAATCAATACTTGACACATTACTCCATCATTTTTTACCAAATATTTTCCAAAATACAGAAACAGTATGAAAAATATTAGGTAACCCTTACACCCCCCAGTAAGAATTAACTACTGTTAAAATGCTGTTTTTCATTAATTGTCAGCAAATGTGACTAACTCTATGAAAGCAGAAGTTTTAGCAGTTTGCTGCTCTGGAATATTGTGTTGACACAATGCCAAGGAAGGAAGACTTCAATAATGATCTTAGAGAAACAATTGTTGCTGCCCATTAATCAGGAAATCATTATAAGGCCATTTCCTAACAATTTGGAGTCCAACATTCTACATGAGAAAGATTATTCACAAGTAGAAAGCATTCAAGACAATTAACAAACTTCAAAGGAGGTGACATCTTAGCAACTTCACCCCCAAAACAGGCTAAACCAAAGTGGAGATGTTTGGCCATAATGTTTTCAAACTAGACAGCATTTCAATACAAACACCTCATGCCAACAATCAAGCTTGGTGGTGGAGGTGTGTTGACCTGGTAATGATGGAGTCAACCATGAACTCACCATCTATCCAAGAATCAAGCTTGGGTGAAACTGACTCATGCAACATGACAAGCACAGCATAAAATCTACATCAGAATGACTAGAAAAGAATGAGGGTTGTTGCAATGGCCCAGTCAAAGTCCAGACCTCGACCCAAATAAATTAAATTATTTAGTAGGGCCTTAAGACCTGTGCATAAATAAATGGTCATAAAGCTCAATGAAATTAAGCAGCATTGGGAAGACTATTGGGACAAAATTTCTCCATAAAGATGAAGGAATTGATTCATGGGGTATATTAAATTTTTCACATACTGCTTCTGTATTTTGGCAAAGTTTTTGTTAAAGCACCACTCCAGCTTTCTTTTTTTATTACACCACTGAAGGGGTGCTTTAAATGTAAGTCCCCCTGCCCCCTGTCTTAAACTCACATGCTGCCATCTTCATCTGTTTCCAGTGTCGCTCTGGTCCGTCTACGGCAGTTTGTCACCTACCGGTAACTCCAGTGTTTCTTGGAGTGCATCGTAGGTCACAAATCAATACAATTCTATGAGAGCATTTTTCTAGCTCTCATAGACTTGTATAGAGAGCTTTGACGTAGCTTCTGATTTACGGCAAGTCAGAAGTTACGGGCAAAAGGTAGCGTTGCGAGACCAGAGCAGCACCCAAAAAAAGGATGAAACTGCTGAAGGGTAGTCTATAAGTAGGGGCAGGAGACTTGGATTTAATGCACCACTCAAGCACTGAAAAAAAAATAATTTGTCATGTGGTATTGTTCATCTAAGGTTATCTTTGCCTGATTTTAAGACCTACTAAGGAGAAGACTTTCTTTTATGCCCTGATACATAAAACCATAGAATTCAAAGAGTGTGTACTTAGATTTTCTCATGACTGTGCATATATATATATATGTGTGTGTGTGTGTGTGTGTGTGTGTGTATACACTACAGTTCAAAAGTTTGGGGTCACCCAGACAATTTTGTATTTTCCATGAAAAATCCTACTTTTGTTTATCAAATGAGTTGCATAATGAATAGAAAATATAGTCCAGACATTGACGAGGTTAGAAATAATGATTTTTATTTGAAATAATAATTTTCTCCTTCAAACTTTGCTTTCGTCACAGAATGCTCCCTTTACAGCAGTTAAGCTTTGCAGACCTTTGGTATTCCAGCTTTTAATTTGATGAGGTAATCTGGAGATATTTCACCCCATGCTTCCAGAAGCCCCTCCCACATGTTGTATTGGCTTGATGGGCACTTTTTGCATACCATATGGTCAAGCTGCTCCCACAACAGCTCAATAGGATTGTGATCTGGTGACTGGGCTGGCCACTCCATTACAGATAGAATACCAGCTGCCTGCTTCTTCCCTAAATAGTTCATGCATAATTTGGAGGTGTGCTTTAAGTCATTGTCCTATTGTAGGATGAAATTGGCTCCAATCAAGCGCATCTTTACAGGGTATGGCATGGCGTTGCAAAATAGAGTGATAGCCTTCCTTATTTAAAATCCCTTTTACATTGTACAAATCTCCCACTTTACCAGCAGCAAAGCAACCCCAGACCATCACATTACCTCCACCATGCTTGACAGATGGCGTCAGACACTCTTGCAGCATCTTTTCAGTAGTTCTGCGTCTCACAAAAGTTCTTCTGTGTGATCCAATCACCTCAAACTTTGATTTGTCTGTCCATAACACTTTTTTCCAATCTTCCTCTGTCCAATGTCTATGTTCTTTAGCCCATATTAATCTTTTCCTTTTATTAGCCAGTCTCAGATATGTCTTTTTCTTTGCCACTCTGCCCTGAAGGCCAGCATCCCGGAGTCGCCTCTTCACTGTAGACGTTGACATTGGCATTTTGCGGGTACTATTTACTGAAGCTGCCAGTTGAGGACCTGTGAGTCGTTGATTTCTCAAACTAGGGACTCTAATGTACTTGTCTCCCACTTCTCGTTCTACTCTGGTTAGAGCCTGTTTGTGGTCTCCTCTGAAGGGAGTAGTACACACCGTTGTAGGAAATTTTCAGTTTCTTGGCAATTTCTCGCGTGGAATTTCCTTCCTGTCTAAGAACAAGAATAGACTGTTGAATTTCACATGAAAAGTTCTCTTTTTCTGCCCATTTTGAGAGTTTAATGGAACCAACAAATGTAATGCTCCAGATTCTCAACTAGCTCAAAGGAAGGTCAGTTTTATAGCTTCTCTAATCAGCAAAACTGTTTTCAACTGTGCTAACATACTTGCACAAGGGTTTTCAATGGACTTCTAAACATCTATTAGCCTTCTAACACAGTTAGCAAACACAATGTACCATTAGAACACTGGCGTGGTGGTTGTTGGAAATGGGCTTCTACACACCTGTGTGTTCAAAACCAGACATTTGCAGGTAGAATAGTCATTTACCACATTGACAATGTATAGAGTGTATTTCTTTTTAATTTAATGTTAGCTTCATTGGAAAAATATGTGCTTTTCTTTCAAAAATAAGGAAATATCTAAGTGACCATAAACTTTTGAACTGTAGTGTATATACATATCAATACTATATAGACACAAACAGGTTTCCCCTCTTCCATTTTTCTTTGCAGAATGCTTAGGTTTCAGATGGCTTAAGGAGTTACATTGCTAAAATCCTTCTCCCAGCACTGACACCTTGTTAAAGCTCATACATACTGCCTTCCTCGCATAAGCTTTTTGTGCTCATTCGTTTTCAATTTAAATTACCTTTGTTCCGTCATGCCTGACTATTGAATGCTACATTTCAGTGGAGCCGACAGTGGTTAGTTTGAAAACCCATTAATCTTATTGTGGTGTCAAAAGTCTGAAATTAAAGTTACAGATAATATGCATATAATCATTTCCTGCAAGCTGCTTCAGTTGTAGTATGTTACTGTAGCAAGACGTCTTGAACGTCTTGCCCCCTATAGATTAGATTACTTAATGATATCTCCTGTGGCCTTATCGTTCTTGGACTGAAGATTGAATGAGGTGCTCTCAGCAAGCTGGATCTTTCTGTTCTAGTAGAAAGGTTATAATGATGTTAGAGGGCAGCGTAGACCGCATATTGCATCTAGAGACCTGTATGTTCTGCAGAACAGCTGTCTTGACATACATCTGGGCTCTCTTTCATGGGCTGTTGGGGAGACCTTCATTTACATAGGTTGTAACCTTTTCTTTATTCTGTTGGACGGTGTGTTCATTCTGCCACTATTGTCAGACCCTTCGGTTGTTAGAGATGTCAGCTGTATTGTCCAGAATTTATGTGCGGCTGATAATTGACAAATAGCAGCGTGTCTACTCCTGTCCCCAGCTGCTCGGGAAGAATAGAGAAAAACGAAATTAGTGAAAGAAACTAACGTAATTATAATTATTTTCGGAAAAAGTTGGTGATTGCATGATGAATGTTGTAATTGGCAAAATCTGTTTTAGCTCCTGTTTTATTATAACTGTAATATACAAGTAAGTTTTATTGTTTTATAAGTCTTTGTAATCGTTTTTAAGAACTTCATGACATTTTAAGTGGTCTGTTTCATCACCTTTCTTTGAAATGCAAGTAACAAAAGCTTCCCTAGGTGCAATTTTATTTTCTGAACATAGTTTCATATTTGTGTCAAAGAGCCCAAGAAAAAACAGTGTGAACTTCATGTTTTGGTTATTAAACTATAAAGTTGGTAGATTAAACCTAAAGCTGGGTTCACACTAAGCGACAGCGACAACGACATCGCTGTTACGTCACCATTTTTGGTGACGTAACCGCGACCTTGTAAGTCGCTGTTATGATCGCTGCTTAGCTGTCAAACACAGCAGAAGCAGCGATCATAACGTCGCTGTGCTACATGTGCAGAGAGCAGGGAGCCGCGCTTAGCGCTGGCTCCTTGCTCTCCTAGGTACAGTACACATCGGGTTAATTAACCCGATGTGTGCTGCAGCTACATGTCACAGTGCAGAGAGCAGGGAGCCGCGCGCACTGCTTAGCGCTGGCTCCTTGCTCTCCTTGCTACAGTATACATCGGGTTAATTACCCGATGCGTACTGCAGCCACATGTGCACAGAGCAGGAGCCGGCACTGGCAGCAAGAGCGAAGGCTGGTAACGAAGGTAAATATCGGGTAACCAGGGAAAGGTCTTCCCTTGGTTACCCGATGTTTACGCTGGTTACAGCTTACCGCAGCTGCCAGTGCCGGCTCCTGCTCGCTTCATTTCGTCGCTCTCTCGCTGTCACACACAGCGATGTGTGTGTCACAGCGGGAGAGTGACGACCAAAAAATGAAGCTGGACATTCAGCAACGACCGGCGACCTCACAGCAGGGGCCAGGTCGTTGCTGGATGTCACACACAGCGACAGCGACGGGACGTCGCTGCAACGTCACAGAAAATGTTGACGTAGCAGCGACGTCATTGTCGCTGTGTGTGACACCAGCTTTAGGCTAAGGACACATGGGCATTTAGCATGCAAAAGCATCGGATGCCTTATGCTAATGACCCCCGACTCTTGCGAGTGTAAGCCGAGTGTCATTATACTGTGATACGATTCTACAATCGGAGCACAACTGCGGAGGAGAAGGAGGGAATAATCTCCCTATCTCCTCCATTATCAGCTGATGCGATTGTCGCGCTGCACTTCAGTGTAATACGAGAGCAGTGCAAAGTTTCTCACACCCATAGACTTGTATGGGTGCGAGAGAAAACTAATCAGATTCCACCCACAGCATGCTGCAATTGTTTTCTCTGTCTGATTAGGGCAGAGAAAAAAAATCACACAAGGGAGCTGCCCCAAAGAGTAATATTGGTCCGAGTGGAATGCGATTTTTTTTTTTTTTTTTATCGCATTCCACTCTCTCCATTTTACTCGCCATGTGGCCTTACCGTTAATGAGGCTTTTGTGTGTATGTATTTGCCAAGCAAAAGTGTTCGGGGGAAACTTCATCTGCTCCGCTCTGACTTCTTCTTGTGATAGGTTTCTTTTTTGCTTTCTTACAAGCAGGGGAGACAGGCTAAAGTTGCATTTTATTGGAACACACTGATGATTCTTGTCAGTGCACTCTAGATAGACAGTGTGAGCCAAGGGAGATTTATTTTTCTGCAGTTATTCATTTTATGGACCACTAAATAACTGCCCTACTACATAAAGCATAAGTTCTATCTTTAGCTGAAGAGATGACATACAGAGAAACAGCGGTAAAAATGAAGTCTTTGGCTATGTGTACACAGTGCATTTTTCGCTGCGTTTTGCGTGTTTTTTGGGTGCGTTTTTGTGCGTTTTTGGGCTCCAAACTGCATGACTCTGCTTCACCAGCAAAGTCTATGAGTTTTCATTTTTGCTGTCCGTACACATTTTTTTTTTTAGCTGTGTTTTTGAACTAAAAAAAAAATGGTCATGTCAATTCTTTTCTGCGTTTTCCACCCATGCAATGCATTGGAAAAACGCAGCAAAACGCAGTGATCAAAAACGCAGCAAAACGCAGCCAAAAAAGCACCGAAAGGCAGTTAAAACAGATACATGCGTTATTACCTCTGCGTTTTTAACGCGGGTGCGTTTTGTAAGTTTTATCGGCAAAAAATGCACAAAAATGCAACGTCTAAAAAAAGCAATGTGCGCACATAGCCTTAGAGCTGCCAGGAGGATTTTCATGTCTTTCTGTTGTCATCAGGAAGTCAGGGAGCAATTCCCTATCCATATTCTTGATAACATATACATGGAGCTCTGCTTTCTTGCCGTGCAACCAGCAGGATCCATTCTCTAAATGGAGGAATCAGAAATACTTGCCAAAAGATTGTGGCAACCCATATTCCCTTCATCTTGAATATATATTTTGGTTATACCTTCAACGTGGGGTTCACTGTTACATCTATGATTTCATACCGAAATCACTCACCATAAAGGTGTAACTTGAATCATACATATTAGAGAATTGCTAATAATGCAATTCCTGTTTCTAGTCTTTGCTACTAGTTTGTTTGCTTTTGACATAAATAAACAGACATAATGTTTGTGTGTGTGTGTGTTTCTACACACACGGCAGGTGAGATAAGGATTGAACACTTCACCAATTTTCAAAATAAATAAATTTCTAAAGGTGGTATTGACATTAATTTTTCACCAGATGTCTAACAACCCAACCAACCATAGATGTCAATACATTTAGTGATGTGTAATACTGAGAAGTACAAAAGCCCTTATTGGTCATGACAGCTTGAAGACACCACCTATATTGAGAAACTAGTCGCATACATTGCTCAGGTGGGATTTTGGCCCATTTTTCAATAGAAACCCTCTTTAAATCCTGAAGGTTCCGTGGGCTCCTTATATGAACTTTGCACTTCTGTTCCTTCCACAAAGTTTCTATTGGATTCAGGTCAGGTGATTGGTTCGGCCTTTCTTGCAGCATTATTTTCTTTCTCTGAAACCAATTGGGAGTTTCCTTGGCTGCATGTGTGGGATCATTGTGTTGATGAAATGTCCACTTTTGTTTCATCACCATCAAGGTAGATGGAACCAGATTTTTATCAAGACTGTCTCATTACATTTTCCATTCATCCTTCCTTCAATTTTATGAAGTTTGCCAGTGTGGTATGCTGAAAATCAGCTCCACGCCATGATGTTCCCACCTCCAAACTGCACTGTTGGTATGGTGTTTTGGCTGATATGCAGTGCCTTTTGGCCTTCAAACATTGTGTGTATTTTGGCATCCAAAGATGCAGTTTTGGTCTCATCTGACTTGAATATAGTCTCCAGTATTTCACAGGCTTGTCTAAATGTTAACTGTGTTAGAATCTGTGAAAGTATGTAGACTATGGTGTTTTAGTTGTGAGGTAGCACGGTCGGCTGCGCAGCAGAAGACACGGGATCCAGGCATTAAGGTTCACAGCACACGGTTTTAATGTCCAAACAAGAGTCCATAACAAAATACATGTGCCTCTCCAGCAGAGAGCTCAGGGAGTTCTGTTCACTCCCCCACACCCGGCACACCTGCCCTTGTTCCTGATTCTATTTAACCCTTCCTTCAGCCTGTAGGGAAACAGCATTAACCCTAGAGTGGATCTACTTTCTATCATGGAGTGAGCACAACCGGGGCGAGACATACCGGCCGTCATAGATAACCCCGGTCACAGTCTCACATACCCCCCCCCTCAGTTCAAGCGTGCGGGGTTGAACTCCAGCCATCAAACACGGGCCGCGGGACAAGGCATCGGCGTTGCCCTGCAACCCACCGGCCCTATGTTCAACCGTAAACCGGAAGTTCTGCAGAGAAAGGAACCACCGGGTAACCCGGGCATTCCGTTCCTTGGCGGACCTCATCCAGACCAGTGGAGAGTGATCCGTCACCAAGCGAAACTGCCGTCCCAGCAGGTAATAGCGTAGGGACTCCAAGGCCCACTTGATCGCCAGGCACTCCTTCTCCACTACGCTATAATTCCGCTCGGGAGGGGTGAGTTTCCTACTTAAGAAGGTGACGGGGTGTTCCTCCCCCTGAACCACCTGAGACAGCACTGCCCCCAGGCCGACCTCTGAGGCGTCAGTCTGTACTATGAACTCCTTCCGGAAATCAGGGTGTACAAGAACGGGCTGTCCGCACAGGACCCCCTTCAGGGCCCGGAAGGAGTCCTCGGCCTGCGGAGTCCAGCGCACCATGACGGACTTCTTGTCTTTGAGAAGGTCCGTCAAGGGGGGCTGATAGTCCCGCAAAATCCTTTATAAACCTCCTGTAGTACCCCACAATACCCAGGAAGGCCCTAACCTGCTTCGTGGTTAGGGGTCTAGGCCACTTCTGGATCGCCTCAACCTTGTTAATTTGGGGCTTAATCACTCCTTGGCCTATCACGTATCCCAAGTAGCGGGCTTCCGTGAGTCCCAACGCACATTTCTTGGGATTGGCTGTCAATCCGGCTGTTCGAAGCGCGTCCACCACCGCTTGTACCTGCTCCAAGTGGGTCTGCCAATCGGAGCTGTAAATAATGATGTCATCAAGGTACGCTGATGCATACGCCTGGTGGAGTTCCATGACTAAGTCCATCAACCTCTGGAACGTGGCCGGAGCGCCATGTAACCCAAAAGGCAAGACTACATAGTGGAAGAGACCCTCCGGCGTAACAAAAGCGGTTTTCTCCTTGGCGGACTCCGTCAGTGGCACCTGCCAGTACCCCTTGGTCAGGTCGAGCGTGGTAAAATATCGCGCCTGTCCCAGCCTATCAATCAGCTCATCCACCCGGGGCATGGGGTAGAGATCGAACTTGGATATTTCGTTCAATCTCCTAAAGTCATTGCAGAACCTTAAGGAGCCATCGGGTTTTGGTATTAGGACAATGGGACTAGCCCATTCACTCCGGGATTTTTCGATGACCCCTAGGCGTAGCATTGTCTTCACTTCCTCTGATATGGCTTGTCTTCGAGCCTCCGGCACGCGGTATGACTTCAGGCGTACCTTCAGGTGGGGCTCGGTGACAATATCATGTCGTATCAGACTGGTCCTACCGGGCAGCTCGGAGAAGACATCGGGGTTCTGCTGAACCAACCGTCTGGCCTCTCGCCTCTGTTGCTTGGTGAGGGCTTCTCTAATCCTTACTTCCGGTTCGTCCTCTCCGGAGGTCGCTGGAGCCGGATGTGAACGACCCGAAGAGGAGGGAGGTGGGGAAAAAACAGCCATCAGGCTTTCCCGTTCCTGCCAAGGTTTTAATAGGTTGACATGGTATATTTGTTCAGGTTTCCACCTACCGGGCTGCAATACTTTATAGTTAACCACCCCTACTCTTTCCTTTATCTCGTAGGGGCCTTGCCACTGAGCCAGGAATTTACTCTCCGCCGTGGGGATTAATACCAACACCCGATCCCCGGGTTTAAAGGTCCGCATGGTGGCTTGTCTATTGTAGCGGCCGCTTTGCGCGGCCTGAGCCTCCTGTAAATGCTCCTTCACAATTGGCATGACTGCGCTTATGCGGTTCTGCATACCCAAAATGTGTTCAATCACACTTTTATGGGGGGTGGGCTCTTGCTCCCATGTTTCCTTTGCCAGGTCCAACAATCCCCGGGGATGTCGCCCGTATAACAATTCAAAAGGCGAAAACCCCGTGTATGCCTGTGGCACCTCTCGTATGGCAAACATCAAATAGGGAAGCATCATATCCCAGTCTTTCCCGTCTTTGGAGATCACCCTTTTGAGCATGGTTTTCAGGGTTTTATTGAAACGCTCGACTAAACTGTCCGTTTGAGGATGATACACAGACGTACGCAACTGCTTGATCTGGAGTAGCCGGCATAGCTCTTTGGTCACTTTAGACATGAATGGGGTCCCCTGATCCGTAAGGATCTCCTTGGGCAACCCCACCCGGCAGAACACCGCAAACAACTCCCGAGCTATAAGCTTTGCTGCAGTATGTCTGAGAGGTATCGCCTCGGGATACCGGGTGGCATAGTCAACGATCACTAGGATGTGTTGGTGCCCTCGAGCGGACTTTACGAGGGGCCCCACCAGATCCATCCCTATCCGTTCAAAAGGGACTTCTATAATGGGTAAAGGTACCAACGGACTGCGAAAATGAGTTAGGGGTGCGGTAAGCTGACACTCCGGGCAGGTTTCGCAGAACCGTTTTACCTCCCCAAAGACCCCGGGCCAATAGAACCTTTGCAATATTCGCTCCTGCGTTTTCTTGACCCCTAGGTGGCCACTCATCAGGTGTTTGAGCCAAGTCGAGGACCCGCCGGCGATGCGGCTGGGGCACCACCAACTGTTCTACCCCCACGCCCCGTATTTCATCTACCCGGTAGAGTAAATCCTGCTTAAGAGCGAAATGGGGGTACCTTACCTGGGCACCGGGCAGCTGTGCCACCCCGTCAACTACTGTCACCCGACTCCGGGCATGTATTAACGTAGGGTCCTGGAGTTGGGCTGTCCCAAACGTATCCGGGGACGCCTCCAACTCCGGGATGGGCTCGACCATCTCAGCCTCTCCTGCCAATACCTCTAGGGGTGACCTATCGGGTTCACACTCTGTCCCTATCATGGTGACCCCTACGGCAGGCGTCCCGGATTCAGGATTGTAGGGCTCAGGTCCCGGACTGACCAATAACTGAGGGGACTTAGGGGGTCCCTTCCATAAAGTCCAAAAATAGGGCAGATCCCTTCCTAGGATCACGTCATAAGGAAGAGTGTTAAGAAGTCCCACCTCATGTTGCACCTGACCGCAAGGTGCTGTGATGGTGACAATCCCCGTGGGATAGTCGCGGCGGTCCCCATGTATGCAAACCACCCCCACGGTACGTCCTGTGGCCTTTACTTTAGCCCTCAAGGTGGATCGCACAAGGGTCACTAAGCTTCCGGAATCCAACAATCCTGTAACCGGACATCCATTCACCTGTATTTGGCACAAGTGGGGCTCCGTCTCTGGGGAGACCAGGTCAGCGGTACACACCACCTGAGCATACATTGAACCCCGCCGGGTAACCCCACAATCCATGGGCTCCGTGGTGAGTGGACACTGGGCTTCCATATGTCCCACCCGCTGGCACCGCCAACATCTAATGGGGACGGAAACCCCCTTGACGGGTTGTCGTTTAGGGTACAGAACCTTCCGGACCTCAGGAACGGCGGCCTCAGACGGGACGGTAGGGGACTCCTGCACCGTTGTCTGCGGTGGGTCCTTGGCCCTAGGCTTGGAGGGGCCGGACCGACGGGCGGTACGCAAAGTCTCAGTGTCCCGTATCAAGTCCTGCGTAGCCACATGCCGCTCTACCAGGGACACTAATTGGTCCAGGGTACTCGGGTCGCCCTGTTCTACCCACCGTTGAATGGTGACGGGTAAAGTGCGCACAAAACGATCCACTACTACCCTTTCCACCATTTGCGCCGGGCTCAGAGTGTCAGGCTGCAACCACTTTTTTACAAGATGCAACAAGTCATAGGCCTGGGAGCGTACGGGTTTGGCTTCCTCATAGAACCACTGATTTTACCCGCTGAGCCCGTACATAGGTATTCACCCCCAACCGAGCCAGTATTTCGGCTTTCAGGGTCACATAGTCAATGGCGTCCTCGGTACAGAGGTCCAGGTACGCTTTTTGGGGTTCCCCCGTCAGATAGGGCGACAATACCTCAGCCCACTGGGGGGTCGGCAGCTTTTCCCGCTCGGCCACCCGCTCAAACACCGCCAGGAACGCTTCCACATCATCACCCGGGGTCATCTTTTGCAACGCTTGTCTCACCGCTTTCCGGACGCTGCCGTCGTCACCCGGTCCCGGGGTTGTTGCTGCCGGTCCGGCACGGATCGACTTGGCCAGGAGAACCATCTGTTCTTGGTGCCTTTTTTGTTAATGTAATAAAATTTAATATTTATTGATTAATATTGTGGTGATCCCGTTTTTGGTATACTCTTTACTCTAAATAACTCAACACACAGTTAACTAATGTCAAAACTGCTTGCAACAAAAGTGAGTACACTCTTAATTGAATATGGCCAAATTGTACCTAAAGTGTCAATATTTTTTGTGACCACCATCATTTTCAAGCACTGCCTTAACTCTCTTGGACATAGAGTTCACTAGAGCTTCACAGGAGCAACTAGAATCCTTTTCCACTCCTCCATCACGACATCACAGAGCTGGTGGATGTTAGAGCCATTGTGTTCCTCCACTTTCAATTTGAGGATGCCTCACAGATATTCAGTAGGCTTTAGGTCTGGAGATATACTTTGCTAGTCCAGCACCTTTATCCTCAGTTTATATAGCAAGGCAGTGGTCATTTGAAGGTGTATTTGGGGTCATTTTCATGTTGGAATACTGCCCTGCGACCCAGTTTCCAAAAAGAGAAATCATGCCCTGCTTCAGTATATCAGCATACATGTTGGCATTCATGCAGTCCCAAACCATGACACTTCCACCACCCTGCTTGACTGTAGGCAAGACATACTTGTCTTTGTACTTTTCACCTGGTTATCGCCACAAATGCTTGAGACCATCTGAAACAAATAAGTTTATCTTGGAGTCAATAGATGACAGGACATGTTATTCAGTAATCCATGTCCTTAGTCTGCTTGTCATCAGCAAACTATTTGTGGGCTTTCTTGTGCATTATCTTTAGAAGAGGCTTCCTTCTGGGACGACTGCCATACAGACCAAGTAGATGCAGTGTGCGAATTATGGTCTGAGCACTGACAGGCTGAACCCCCACCCCTGTAATCTCTGCAGCAATGCTACCAGTTCTCGTACATCTATTTTGAAAATACAATCACTGGAAATGATGCTGCGCTTGTGCACTCAACTTGTTAGGTCGACCATGGCGAGGCCTTTTTTGATTGGAACCTGTCTTGTTAAACCGCTGCATGGTCTTGGCCACCATGCTACAACTCAGTTTCAGGGTGTTAACAATCTTCTTGTAACCTAGACCTTCTTTATGTAGAGCAACAATTCTGTTTTCAGATCATATAATGCACCCCCATAGTCCTCCAGATATTATAATACACCTCCCATAGTCCTCATATATTATAATGATTACCCCATAGTGTTCGATATGTTATAATGCACCCCCATAGTCCTCCATATATTAGACTGCACACCCCATAGTGCTCCTTTAGTGCTCCACTCACTGACTAAAAAAAAATGAATACCCGCCTTTCCTCTTTTCCCCGCAGATCCAGTCTCCTTATTGAGTGGTCTGCAATGCTGCACATCTCAGTCCAGCAGGCGCACAATAGTGATGTCATCGCACCCACAGCGCTTAGACTTCAGAGCACAGACACTGAGACATAATTGCTCTCAGCTGTATTGACATCCGCGATGCTGATGCATTTAAAAGTGCACTGCCGGGGCGGTGCCAGTGCCCCATGACTCATGGGCCCCTTAGCGACTGTGTGATCTGCTGCTCTTTTCGTTACGCCACTGGTGCCAAGTACAAATTATGTCAAAATTTTCAGATTTTGGTTTTTAAAATTTTTTAAAAATCTTGTATAATTTCCATTACACTAACAAATATTTTCTACTTTGTGTTGCTATCTCACATAAAATCTCAATATAATACATTTAATTTTGTGGGTATAAAGTGAAAAAATGTGGAAAAGTTCACGGGGCATGAATTATTTTTCAAGGCACTGTAAATGCACATATATAATAAAATATATAGTGTGTTTATGCATTTATGGATCTATATAGAAATATGTATCTATATCAATAGATAGAATTTCGTGTACATTATAGTCTTTTTAGGTGTGTTAAACATTTAGCTTTACTTATCATGACTATTTACATTTTGGACAGTTCAAAAGGAAATCTTAGCTTCACCTGGTGTTGGTATATCCTGCAGTGCATTGCTTAGCAAGAGGGCTTAATGATCCTAAGTGAGTCACTTAAACGCCACTTTATTTCCTCTTCAAGCGTTGGCACATAAATTGTTACTAAGTTTTACACCCACAGTGGCCATGCTCTTTATGGCATGTAAGTGCTTTGATCTCTCATATATACTTCTCCTGCCGGAGCGACTGCCAATAAAGCAATAAAATCATGGCAATAATTTCACTTCACGTTTCCCGTATTGATCCTAAATAGAGCAGACCACATCCTAAGGAACCTTCCCAGACTAATGTCTTCCATGGCTTTTCCTGAAATGTCAAGTCAAGCACACAAGCACACAAGCACACAAGCTGCTCCTGATTAGCTGCCTTCCTCTCCGCATATGAGATGTACTTGTTCTCTCTTCCTTTTTCTCACTGTCCCATGTTGTTTTCTCTCTCTCTTGAAGACATCTCCTGATAGATGTTCATTTTCCATCACATAGTGTTTCTGCAGGGGTCAGGTCTAGTTTCTGCCATTGCAATTGTTTACATTGTGAACATTAAGCCGGTTTCACATGTCCAAGTGTTATGGACTGCAATTTCCAGACCGATTTTGGGTTTTCTTTTCAAACTCAAAGAAGTAAAGTCACAAAGTTCCCATGTCACAGAAGCAGTATGAAGCAATACGTCTCTCCAGCCAGCTTGCACTCTTATACATGATGGGCAGGTATAACAACATCTCTTGACCTTTTAAGTTCCTTCAAAGCTCTACCTTTTGCCAAAGTTGTCAAATTTAATATTTAGTAAATACTTAAAGATGCTAGAAACACTGATGAGGAAGTAATTACCTATAACCGTTTTTATTTGATTTAAATACACACACAAACTCACAATTATTATATTACTGGCAAACCTCCGGTAGACCTGGGCAACTGGGAGGCTACGCCCGCCAAAAACTTTCACCATAGCCGCTCTTCTATTCGGGCACCTGGGAGAATTGAGAACTTTTAAGAAACGTCCAGGAGGTACCCCATTTTTATATTCAGTGGGAGTTTACAAGTATGTTTATCACTTTCCAGATGTTGACATTTTATTGACTAAAACCTCAACAACGTATTTTACTGCAGCCAATGAAAGCATATTCAGTTTGGCACTTGGATCCACTGTCATTTCTGCTCTACATTCATGGCATTGATAAGAGTGTTAGCCTCTGCGTTCTGTCTCAGATCCTAAACCTGTGAACAGGGCTGGCCTCAACCAGGTGCCCTGCACAAAATTACCTTTTGGTGCCTTCAGCCCATTTGTTTTATTTTTTTTTTTTTACATAGCTTTCCCCAGGACACATGCACGAGACAAAAAGGCTATCTTTTTGCATTCTATGAAAACTGAATTAAGTTTCTTCCATAGTTTTTGGAGGGCTTGTCAAGAACATCACAAGGCCCCCCAAAAAATAATTCTTTTCTTGCAAGAGTTTTTTTTTGGGTGGTGAAAAAGTGACTGAGACAAAGCAAAAAAAAAAAAAAATATGCAATTGAGTGAAGCCTGTGGCTCTAAAGTTTCTGACTTCCATAACACAGGTCCTGAGTTTGGATCCCAGCAGTTGCATGCTACAAGAAGAGGTTGAGAATTGTTTAAGTATTCACAGACATCCACTGAGAGCAGTCATATGCTGGGAACGTCCCCTCAATGTCCTGTCTTGGAAGAATAGTGTGTCTAATAAGAAAATACTCATGTATTCTTCTTGACTGGTCTCCTGTACAACTGAACCGGATGTGCATCCACATTATCGTCATCCTTCCCTCATCTATAAACTTATATTGAGTGGAAGAAAAGCACATTGGTCACAATTTTTGATCATCGTTGCCCTCCCTGTTCAGCCACACAGGTTGTACATAGCTAAGACTAGTCGTACCAATGAAAGTGTCCTACATTAATTTGTAAGTAACTCACAAAGGTGTATGGTCCATGTTAATAAATGTAATATAAGAGCATATCGGTAAGTGTACAGAAGTCAAGGTTCTGTGATTACAATTAATTAGTACACTTGTAAAAAGCTGCTGCAAGCGAGATCCTGGCTACACAGACTAGTAGATGTGCTTACTCCCTGTTCCATGTAAACTGCTTCATGGAGCTTGTGACAAATGCTAAGATCAATTTGCATATAAGCATTTTGTCTCTTGCAACTTTTCTTTCAGGGTTTCATGTTAATCTCATGTAGCTTTTGTATTTTTTTTCCCCTAAATTAAAAAAGTCTGCAGTTTTTGTGCTTAACAAAGCGAGTGCTGAGCACTGGATCCAGGTCCTCTGGGATGCGGCAGCTATGTTTACGTGCCTGTGTCTCCGCATTATAGGCTAGGCTGTATGAACCAAATTTCCATCTGTGAGCACATCATTATAGATAGCACTGAGTGGTCTTTTCATTTTGATTGATGCTGCTGGTTCTGCACCATCTGGCTCCTGATAGGCTGCATTAATCATATCTTGGACTAGGAAAATCTAGGCATGACTGTTTAATATGTATTCTTATTTAGTGTCACAACAGAGCTTAGTCATGAAGCCAGCTAGACTGGGATTTGGTGCATATTTCTTCTAAGCAAATAGTTATCCTTGATAATTGGACCTTTTTTTTTCCGTTACCTATAAAATGCCAACCTCTCGATGTTCACACCTCGCAGCCAGATGAAACTGGTTTATGTTAATGCTGTCTTGTGGGTGCATAGGATTTGTTAGATTTTTTTCATCTGTATTCTGATTTTTAATGTCTTTTGTTTTTATATTTTATGTTTATATTTTGTCTGTTTTTTTCATATCCTTGACCCATTTTGTTTTATATACAACACTCGAACACAAAGTTTTTACTTTGTTTTTGTGCATTTTTTAACTCCATCATTTGTTATATGTGCAATATTTATGCTTCATGAAAGACATTTTTCAACAATAAGAAAATGTAATTGAATTTTAATTTTTGTTACCTTTAGGGGTGCTTCACACACAGCGAGCTCGCTGCCGAGATCGCTGCTGAGTCACGCTTTTTGTGACGCAGCAGTGACCTCATTAGCGATCTCGCTGTGTGTGACAATGAGCAGCGATCTGGCCCCTGCTGCGAGATCGCTGCTCGTTACACACAGCCCTGGTTCGTTTTCTTCAAAGCCGCTCTCCCGCTGTGACACACAGATCGCTGTGTGTGACAGCGAGAGAGCGACAAATGAAGCGAGCAGGAGCCGGCATCTGACAGCTGAGGTAAGCTGTATCCAAGATAAACATCGGGTAACCAAGGTGGTTACCCGATATTTACCTTAGTTACGAGCCTCTGCAGCTCTCACGCTGCCTGTGCTGCCGGCTCCGGCTCTCTGCACATGTAACTGCTGTACACATCGGGTTAATTAACCCGATGTGTACAGCAGCTAGGAGAGCAAGGAGCCAGCGCTCAGTGTGCGCGGCTCCCTGCTCTCTGAACATGTAGCTGCATTACACATCGGGTTAATTAACCCGATGTGTACTGTAGCTATGGTAGGAGAGCAAGGAGCCAGCGCTCAGTGTGCGCGGCTCCCTGCTCCCTGCACACACAGCTGTGCGCTGGTAACTAATGTAAACATCGGGTAACCATACCCGATGTTTACCTTAGTTACCAGTCTCCGCAGCTTCCAGACGGCAGCTCCGTGCAAGCGCAGCGTCGCTTGCACGTCGCTGCTGGCTGGGGGCTGTTCACTGGTCGCTGGTGAGATCTGCCTGTTTGACAGCTCACCAGCGACCATGTAGCGATGCAGCAGCGATCCTGACCAGGTCAGATCGCTGGTCGGATCGCTGCTGCATCGCTAAGTGTGAAGGTACCCTTAGACAGATCACAGTTTGTGTTCTCTGCATCATCTGCTCCTTCATTTTGTTTTACCCAAATCCAATGTCTCTGCCCTTCATCACTAAGCTTCATGTCAACATCCAGAAGGTCGTTCATCAAAACTCTGCAAAAAAAAAAAGTTAAGGAGATCTACTAAGCAAATTGGACTTCAATTATGTGCAGATTGCATCCTTTCAATGTGACACTTCACCATTCTTATTGCCTATCTAAGCCAGACTCAATTTGGTGCATAAAACGTGTTAACTTTACTATAGATGAACATAGTTAGCGTTTTGCACCAAATTTATATATACAGTTAGGTCCAGAAATATTTGGACAGTGACACAATTTTCGCGAGTTGGGCTCTGCATGCCGCCACGTTGGATTTGAAATGAAATCTCTACAACAGAATTCAAGTGCAGATTGTAACGTTTAATTTGAAGGTTTGAACAAAAATATCTGATAGAAATTGTAGGAATTGTACACATTTCTTTACAAAGACTCCACATTTTAGGAGGTCAAAAGTAATTGGACAAATAAACCAAACCCAAACAAAATATTTTTATTTTCAATATTTTGTTGCGAATCCTTTGGAGCCAATCACTGCCTTAAGTCTGGAACCCATGGACATCACCAAATGCTGGGTTTCCTCCTTCTTAATGCTTTGCCAGGCCTTTACAGCCGCAGCCTTCAGGTCTTGCTTGTTTGTGGGTCTTTCCGTCTTAAGTCTGGATTTGAGCAAGTGAAATGCATGCTCAATTGGGTTAAGATCTGGTGATTGACTTGGCCATTGCAGAATGTTCCACTTTTTTGCACTCATGAACTCCTGGGTAGCTTTGGCTGTATGCTTGGGGTCATTGTCCATCTGTACTATGAAGCGCCGTCCGATCAACTTTGCGGCATTTGGCTGAATCTGGGCTGAAAGTATATCCCGGTACACTTCAGAATTCATCCGGCTACTCTTGTCTGCTGTTATGTCATCAATAAACACAAGTGACCCAGTGCCATTGAAAGCCATGCATGCCCATGCCATCACGTTGCCTCCACCATGTTTTACAGAGGATGTGGTGTGCCTTGGATCATGTGCCGTTCCCTTTCTTCTCCAAACTTTTTTCTTCCCATCATTCTGGTACAGGTTGATCATGGTCTCATCTGTCCATAGAATACTTTTCCAGAACTGAGCTGGCTTCATGAGGTGTTTTTCAGCAAATTTAACTCTGGCCTGTCTATTTTTGGAATTGATGAATGGTTTGCATCTAGATGTGAACCCTTTGTATTTACTTTCATGGAGTCTTCTCTTTACTGTTGACTTAGAGACAGATACACCTACTTCACTGAGAGTGTTCTGGACTTCAGTTGATGTTGTGAACGGGTTCTTCTTCACCAAAGAAAGTATGCGGCGATCATCCACCATCATCATTGTCATCCGTGGACGCCCAGGCCTTTTTGAGTTCCCAAGCTCACCAGTCAATTCCTTTTTTCTCAGAATGTACCCGACTGTTGATTTTGCTACTCCAAGCATGTCTGCTATCTCTCTGATGGATTTTTTTCTTTTTTTTCAGCCTCAGGATGTTCTGCTTCACCTCAATTGAGAGTTCCTTAGACCGCATGTTGTCTGGTCACAGCAACAACTTCCAAATGCAAAACCACACACCTGTAATCAACCCCAGACCTTTTAACTACTTCATTGATTACAGGTTAATGAGGGAGACGCCTTCAGAGTTAATTGCAGCCCTTAGAGTCCCTTGTCCAATTACTTTTGGTCCCTTGAAAAAGAGGAGGCTATGCATTACAGAGCTATGATTCCTAAACCCTTTCTCCGATTTGGATGTGAAAACTCTCATATTGCAGCTGGGAGTGTGCACTTTCAGCCCATATTATATATAATTGTATTTCTGAACATGTTTTTGTAAACAGCTAAAATAACAAAACTTGTGTCACTGTCCAAATATTTCTGGACCTAACTGTATGTATATATATATATATATATATATATATAATTTAGATTTATTATATGCATTATTTTGAAAAATGTTACACACTGCATCATTACCACCTTGTCTTAAAAAGTTACTGATAACTGTCTTTCGACATTTGGGCTTTAGAGTAAAATTAGTCAAATTCATTAACAATTTAGCACATCTTTCAGCTGTTGTCTGCCACCATAAGAAATTTACTGCACTAAGGGACTGAAGTAAATGTCTGTTGTAATTTATACCCCCTTTTGTGGTGTAAAATCTAAGGAAATTCTTTTGAATTTCTCCATGCCCCCTTCCAGCTAAGTTCATTTACTTTTTAAAAAGTTGGCAGAGCTGGTCAGATCAAATTGGCAAAAGTCCCTATTAAATTTTTACACAGCACAAGTTAAACATTTTTTGACGTTTTAACACTAGAGTTCTGGAGAAAACTGATGAATTGGGACTTGAATGTTACTCCTATTAAGGAAGAACCATCTAGATAATAGTAAAAGAGAGCTACTTTTATGCTTAAGGTATGTATAATTACATATGGACATTTTTACATACATGTTCATGTTCCTCATTTGGTAGCCTGCTCTTCCCTGGCCATCATCCAGGCACTGCTATTGGTACTTTTTGCTTTAAGGCCTTGTGCGCACTGGGAAATGAAATTTCCTTGAGAAATTTCCGCATGCTCTCAAAGTTTACCGCACCCGCAGTAAAAAAAAACGCGGGAAACCGCACCCGAAAACCGCATGCGGTTTGCCGCGGTTTTACCGTGGTATTATTCGCGGTATTGCCGCGGTTTTGCCGCGTGCGGGTTGGGATGTGCTTTATTGCATTCAATGCAATAAAGCACATTGAAAAAAAAAATAATAATTTTAATTCTGAGATAGTAGATAGACAGAAGAATAGATAGAGGGATAGATAGACAGACAGACAGACAGAGGGATAGATAGATAGATAGATAGATGACAGATCGCTGCATTTCCCACGGTCGGCAGTGAGTTCACATTACCGGCCGTGGGAAATGACCGGTAATTACCTCTGCTGTCTGCTGCTTTCATTCAGCGCTGTGTCTGTGACAGTCGCGGCTGGATGGAAGCAGCGCAGGACCTGTGGATTACGCCGGAGCTTTGTTTGCGGGGGGTTAATAAAATGGTGAACGAGGCTTGTTTGTTTTATTTAAAATAAAGGATTTTTCGGTGTCTGTGTTTTTTTCACTTTACTTACGGGTTGATCATGTCAGCTGTCACATAGACGCTGCCATGATCAAGCCTGGAGTTAATGGCGGTGGTCCCCCACCATCATTAACCCCTTGTATTACCTTGCTGCCACTGCTACACGGTGGCAAGAAGAGCCGAGGACACTCCGGTAGTGCCGCATAATGCATGCGACAGTGCCGGGGCAGCTGCGGCTGATATTCTCGGCTGCCGGAGGGGGAGTGAGGCAGGGGACATTATCCCTGCCCCTCTCCCTCCCCAGCCTGAGAATACCGGACCGCCGCTGTGTGCTTACCTCGGCTGGAAGGTAAATATGCAGCGGAGCCCACGTTCTTTGTTTTCTATATTTCCGTTTTCTTTCTATGTGTGTTCTATGTGTCTGTGTCTGTGATCTATGTCTGTGATGTGTCTGTGTGTGTGTGTGATCTGTGTGTGTTTATTCTCTGAACGGCTTCCTCTTCCTGTAATGACATCAGTTCCCTGCAAAACCGCAGACAAGCGATGCACATTACCGGAGGTAAACCGCGAAATACCGCAGGGAATAACGCAGGAAAACGCAGTGAACCGCACAGAATTTGCTGCCTGCGTTATTCCCTGCGGGATTTCATGATTAACATTAGAGTCAATGGAGTGCAATCCCGCAGCGATGTGCGGAAAAGAAGTGACATGCACTTGTTTTTGCTGCGGGATTCCCGCAGCAAAACATGCAGCTGTCAAATTCCGCCCAGTGCGCACAGGATTTTTTTTCTCCATAGGATTTGCTGGTGATTCACTGCAGAGATGTTATGAACATTTTCTGCAGCGAAACATGCAGCAAATCCGCGGAAAATCCGCGGCAAAATCCGGTAAGTGCACACATAGCCTTAGAGGGTTAGTTAGTCAGACGATACTAACTGACTTTGAGTCTGCTACTCATACATATAGTATCGGACTGGACTGACAAGGGCCCACTGTTAGCTACATACATGTATTACATTATCCACATTCACAAATTTACCATATAATAAACTGGACAATTTGATAAGATGAGATGCTGCCATTGTCGGTTCACAGTGACTCAAGTGTGTTGTGACAACTACATCTCATATAAGGTGGTGGGTGACCAGCTCCTCCACAGGGGCCCACCGGGGAATTCACCTGTCTCCCTGTGGGCCAGTCTGAGCCTGCATACATATCCCTTTTACCTGTTGTGACTTGTGTCTTATTATTGAAGGCTAGTAGAAACCCATAATGGATCATTTGGTTTCCATATTTAATTGCCCCAAATGTCATGATCCCTTATTGGTCTTAAAAAAAATTGGTGAATGTACAAGTCAAGATCACTAAGCCCAGCCATTGCCTGCATGTCATGCTTTCACAGGAGTTATTTAGCTAAGCAGGCTTTTCCATTTCTCTATCACAACATATGTTCTTGTATAATTTGTAGCCAAGGGTTTTTTTTACCAATTGAGAAGGTAATTTTCCATTTCATTTTTGCGAAACAATTGTGTTTATTAGGCTGTTGACAGTAATGCCAAGTAGGTACGAGTAAAATTTCAATCTGTGCTGTTTTGTAAGAGGAAATAGTACATCTGGAATTCAGCATGAGCAAACCTCTCGAGATGGCTTGACAGCATGACATAAACCCTTGCCACAGTCGGTGTCACTTCCTGAGATTCACCTTGGGCAGGTTCACCCATTATGAAACACGATCCTGTGAAATACACCGGATGAGTGCAGATGTTTTTGCTGTTAATCACGTGTACGGCTTTCTGATTTTGCCCCCCTATTTCATCTGCCTGTATGAAATGTTTAATGGTGCCCTGGCAGAGAATAAAAAGCCATCTGCTCCACACTGCGCTCTACCAGAGAGAAGAATGTACACTCTTGCCAAAATCTTCTTTCATAATCTTCCTCCTTGTTGCTGAGCAAACAAATAGAAAGCCTTGTCCTGAATTAGTAGGAAATGTGCTTACATGGTGAGTTTTCGAGCTGCGTTTCAATGTACCTCCTCTTAGATTTAAATATTTATACTGTTTAAACCTTCTCCCCTGATGTGCACCTCATAAGCCATGATGCAGGCTCAAGAGATGAAAACCAAATGTTCTTGAAGTGTTACAGCTGTGAAAATGTTGAAACAAGTAGACTGAAGGGTGCTGGCACATTCTCCTTTCTTCTACCATAGCTTTAACTGCTGTCAGACTCAGCCATTGACTTGACACCATTAGTCAGCCCCAGCTTTGATTTTTACCATGTATGAGGGATCTTCAGTCCAGACACTAATATTCCTTAAAAATGACGTTACCAGTAAAAAAATGTGTGGTCTTCTGACAAGTAGGATTTTGTATATCTCATTCTTTAACAGTGCGTGACACACAGGCTATGAACATGGTTGGTCAAGATCAGCTGTATTGATTCATGCTGAAAGCTAAAACCACGATCACCAAGGCTGTAGTCTAGTACATCATGCTTACATCAGCAGAGCATTCTCAGCCTGTGAATCACACTGGATTCCATTCTTCTCCTAACTCTTCTTTACCAAGATACCAAAAGTTGATCCTCTTTTTCCCATGATTTGTTATCAGAATGTTTGAATTTTTTGGCAATGTATAGCTTTGTTATTTATTTTTTAATATTTTACACACTTTTCCCAGTCTTAAAGGGAATCGGTCATCAGATTTTTACTACCTTATCTGAGAGCAGCATAATGTAGGCAAATGGATACTGAATCCAACGATGTATCACTTACATTAGGGGATGCAGCCATTGTGACATAAACAGAATTTTTAGATTTAGGGTATGTTCACACACGGCATCTTTTTTTTACCATAAAGATGCAGCAAGTTTTTTAAATCAAATCTATTGACGAAGTGCTCAAAAACGCTGGAAAAACACAAAAAGAATTGACATGCTGCATCTTGGGTGCATCTTCAAAAATGCAGCCAACAAAAGATGCCCAGTGTTGACAGCAAAATAGAAATCTCATGACTTTGCTGGGAGAAGGAAATGCATGCATTGTGGTGCATCTTTGTGACCTCAAAAACGCAGCAAAAAATGCCCTGTGTGAACTTAAGCCTAAGCCATCTAGCAGCGCTGAGAGCTTCCCAACGCACACCAGGCTCTTTGTAGAGATTGTACATTGACAGTGAGGTGTCAATCAGAGCAGGGGGTGTGCCGGACTGCCCTGCAAGTGACAATGTAGTCCGAGCAATGAGAAGTCCTGCTGGTTATACATCGTGTGCAGAATTATTAGGCAAGTTGTATTTTAGAGGATTTTTTTTTTATTATTGATCGACAAAAATGTTCTCAATCAGCCCAAAAGACTCATAAATATCATTGCTTAATATTTTTGGAAGTTGGAGTGGTTTTGTTTTAGATTTGGCTATCTTATCTGTTTTTGCAGGTAACTATTACTGTGTAGAATTGTTAGGCAACTTAATAAAAAACAAATATATTCCCATCTCACTTGTTTATTTTCACCAGGTAAACCAATATAACTGCACAAAGTTTAGAAATAAACATTTCTGACATGCAAAAACAAAACCCCAAAAAATTTAGTGACCAATATAGCCACCTTTCTTTTTGATGACACTCAACAGCCTACCATCCATAGATTCTGTCAGTTGCTTGATCTGTTTACGATCAATATTGCGTGCAACAGCCACCACAGCCTCCCAGACACTGTTCCGAGAGGTGTACTGTTTTCCCTCCTTGTAGATCTCACATTTTATGAGGGACCACAGGTTCTCTATGGGGTTCAGATCAGGTGAACAATGGGGTCATGTCCTTATTTTTTCATCTTTTAGACCTTTGCTGGCAATCCACGCTGTGGAGTAGTTGGATGCATGTGATGGAGCATTGTCCTGCATGAAAATCATGTTTTTCTTTAAATGATACCGACTTCTTCCTACCACTGCTTGAAGAAGTTGTCTTCCAGAAACTGGCAGTGGGTCTGGGAGTTGAGCTTCACTCCATCCTCAACCCGAAAAGGTCCCACAAGTTCATCTTTGATAACACCAGCCCATACCAGTACCCCACCTCCACCTTGCTGGTGTCTGAGTCGGAGTGGAGCTCTCTGCCCTCTACTGATCCAGCCTCTGGCCCATCCATCTGGCCCATCAAGAGTCACTCTCATTTCATTCAGTCCATAAAACCTTATCTTATGTTTCTTGTTCAAAGGTGGTCGTTTTTCAGCCTTCCTTACCTTGGCTATGTCCCTGAGTATGGCACACCTTGTGCTTTTTGATACTCCAGTAACGTTGCAGCTCTGAAATATGGCCAAACTGATGGCAAATGGCATCTTGGCAGCTTTACGTTTGATTTTCCTCAATTCATGGGCAGTTATATTGCGCTTTTTTTGCCCAACACGCTTCTTGCGATCCTGTTGGCTATTTGCCATGAAACGCTTGATTGTTCGGTGATCGAGCTTCAAAGGTTTGGTACTTTCAAGACTGCTGCATTCCTCTGCAAGATATCTCACAATTTTGGACTTTTCAGAGCCCGTCAAATCTCTCTTCTGACCCATTTTGCCAAAGGAAAGGAAGTTGCCTAATAATTAAGCACACCTTATATAGGGTGTTGATGTCATTACACCACACCCCTCCTCATTACAGAGATGTACATCACCTGATTTACTTAATTGGTAGTTGCCTCTCAAGCCTATACAGCTTGGAGTAGGACAACATGTATAAAAATTATCATGTGATCAAAATACTCATTTGCCTAATAATTCTGCACACAGTGTACATGCATAGCAAATAAACAACAGATTGGACATTGACAAACAGACATCCCTGAATTCTCTGTTTTAACCCTTGCAGCATGCTGTCTACAGATTACATAGCAAAACAAAAACCTGCTGTCAGAATTTCTTTGATTCAGAATAATACGGCCATTGCAATGATAATTTGTCTTTATAACAAGATTTTTGTTAAAGACAGTCTGTCACATATATGCAGTTTGATCTCTAAACAGTATGGTATAAAGAGGAAGCGGAGAAGAATGATATGTAGGTTTATTGTAAAAGATTCAGTATAAGGGCTCATTCAGATGTCCAATATTTCCATGTATGAGAAAAACGGGCCAGAATTGGGCCGGAAGTGACCGGAAGGTAACTGCATACATAGGCAATGTAAACAATGTTTGTGTTTCTATTCACCTTCACCCCTATAATACTTCACTTTTTACTGCCCCCTCTGATCCCTAAAGCCAGTAATGAACTATTCATCTCTCCCTCCATCCTCCCCACCCATCTTACCTTCCCCTCAGATATTTTCCTCCACATTTCACCCAGTGTCTCCAGACACACACGTCCATCTCATGGCCTCTCCTGCTCCCACTTACTAACACTCTCATTGCTTCTCCTCACTGCTGGGGATATTGCTTCAAATCCTGGTCCTCCTCACCACATCCCTATTGTCACTTCAAACCCTCTTCAACAACCTAACACAAATTTCCGCAACCTCGCAAACCTCATACCCATTCACCCAGACCCCGCTCCTCCAGTCCCACTAACAGGAGCTCTATGGAACGCTCGCTCTGTCTGCAACAAACTATCCTACATTCATGATCTGTTCATCACTAATAAACTCTCCTTCCTCGCCATCACAGAAACCTGGCTCACCCCCTCTGACACTGCCTCTCCTGCTGCACTTTCTTATGGCGGTCTCCAACTCTCTCACACTCCCCGCCCCACTAACAAGCATGGTGGAGGAGTTGGTTTGCTTCTGTCCGACCAATGCTCCTTTACACCAATTCCACTACCACCCTCTGTCACGCTCCCATCTTTTGAGGTGCACTCCGTACGCATCTACGCCCCCTGCAACCTTCAGCTGGCTGTCATTTACTGCCCTCCAGGGCCAGCCACTGCCTTTTTTGACCATTTCACCACCTGGCTACTACACTTCCTTTCCACCGACATCCCCACCATCATCATGGGTGATTTCAACATCCCCATTGACACTTCCCACTCATCTGTTTCCAAACTTCTAACACTCGCTTCCTCCTTCGGCCTCACCCAATGGTCTTCTGCAGCTACTCACAAAGATGGCCACACGCTGGACCTCATCTTCACTCGCCTCTGTTCCCTATCTAATCTCTCTAACTTGCCCCTCCCCCTGTCTGACCACAAACTACTCACATTCTCTTCCCTCTCTTCTCCAAGTATGCAACCCCCCCTCCACAAATGTTCACACCCTCGCAGAAATATCAAACACATTGATTTACACGCCCTTTCTCAGTCCCTTCTCCCCCTCACAGACATTGCATTTCTACATGATGCAGATGCCGCTGCAACTTTATACAACACTACAATCTCTGCAGCTCTCGAATCAGCTGCCCCCCTCACACACACCAAAACCCGCACAATCAACAGGCAACCCTGGCACACAAGGCAGACTAAAGAACTAAGACGGGCCTCCAGAATTGCTGAGCGCAGATGGAAGAGGTCTCATTCCACTGAGCACTTCATTGCATATAAAGAGTCCCTCACCACTTTCAAGTCCACACTCACTGCTGCAAAACAAACCTACTTCTCATCCCTCATATCTTCTTTCTCTCACAACCCTAAACAGCTATTCAACACTTTCAATTCTCTCCTCCGTCCTCCGGCACCACCTCCCTCTCCTCTCCTCTCCTCTCAGCTGAAGACTTTGCCTCTTTCTTCAAGCGGAAGATTGACAACATCAGAGCAAGCTTTGGCCCACAATCCCCACAGCCCCTCATCATAGCTACTCATCCTTCTTCCTCCATATCCAGCTTCTCCACCATGACAGAAAACAATCTCTCCACTCTACTCTCAAGATCACATCTAACCACCTGTGCACTGGACCCGCTCCCATCGCACCTCATCCCCAACATCACCGCAGTCCTCATCCCAGCCCTAACCCATCTCTTCAACCTATCACTGGTGTATTCCCTTCATGCTTTAAACATGCCTCTATTACACCCATCCTCAAAAAGCCCTCCCTTGACCCATCCTCTGTGTCAAACTATCGCCCCATATCCCTTCTCCCCTACGCCTCAAAACTACTGGAACAGCAGGTCCATCTTGAATTGTCCTCATACCTCTCCTCCTGCTCCCTCTTTGACCGGCTTCAATCTGGCTTCCGACCACATCATTCTACCGAAACTGCCCTAACCAAAGTCACCAATGATCTACTAACCGCCAAAGCCAAGCGACACTACTCTATCCTCCTCCTCCTGGACCTGTCCTCTGCCTTCGACACAGTAGACCATTCCCTCCTACTACAGATTCTCTCATCTCTGGGCATCACAGACTTGGCCCTATCTTGGATCTCCTCATACCTAACCGACCGAACTTTCAGCGTCTCCCATTCTCACACCACTTCCTCATCTCGCCCCCCTATCTGTTGGTGTCCCTCAAGGCTCAGTTCTTGGACCCCTGCTGTTCTCCATCTACACCTTCGGCCTGGGACAGATCATAGAGTCCCACGGCTTCCAGTATCATCTCTATGCCGATGACACACAGATCTACCTCTCTGGACCTGACATTACCTCTCTACTAACCAAAATACCACAATGTCTGTCTGCTATTTCATCCTTATCTGCACGATTCCTAAAACTTAACATGGACAAAACACAGTTTATTGTCTTTCCTCCTCACTCATCTCCTCCAACAAGCCTTTCCATCAAACTCGATGGTTGCTCACTCACCCCAGTCTCACAAGCTCGTTGCCTTGGAGTGACCCTCGACTCTGCTCTATCCTTCAAGCCACACATCCAAGCCCTCTTCAACTCATGCCGATTACAACTCAAAAATATCTCGCGGATCCGTGCTTTCCTTAACCAAGAATCTGCAAAAACATTAGTGCATGCCCTCATCATCTCCCGCCTCGACTACTGCAACCTCCTGCTCTCTGGCCTACCTTCCAACACTCTTGCACCTCTCCAATCTATCCTAAACTCGGCAGCCCGCTTAATCCACCTCTCCCCTCGCTACTCCCCAGCCTTGCCACTCTGCCAATCCCTTCACTGGCTTCCCATCGCCCAACGACTACAGTTCAAAACATTAACCATGACATACAAAGCCATGCACAACCTGTCTCCTCCCTACATCTGTGACCTAGTCTCCCGGTACCTACCTGCACACAACCTTAGATCCTCACAAGATCTCCTTCTCTGCTCCTCTCTTATCTCCTCTTCCCACAATCGTGTACAAGATTTCTCCCATGCATCCCCCATACTCTGGAACGCTCTACCTCAGCACATCAGACTCTCCACTACCATGGAAAGCTTCAAGAGGAACCTCAAGACCCACCTCTTCCAACAAGCCTACAACCTACAATAGCCCTCAGTCCAGTAGACCACTGCACAACCAGCTCTGTCCTCACCTATTGTACCATCACCCATTCCCTGTAGACTGTGAGCCCTCGCGGGCAGGGTCCTCTCTCCTCCTATACCAGTCTGTCTTGTACTGTTAATGATTGTTGTACGTATACCCTCTTTCACTTGTAAAGCGCCATGGAATAAATGGCGCTATAATAATAATTATTGATCAGATTTTGTTCAGCCTTTGTTCATAGTGTGGTCTGAGTATTATCAGTTATCATTTTTTCTTGTATGTGGAGTTTAAAAAAGAAAGAAAGGTTTTTGCACTTTCTAACTTGTGAAAATCGGACCGCACTCCGATACCATACCATTTCTTTGGGTAAGAATGTTGTTTACACTTGAAACATGTAAGCTTCACTGGCCACTTTTATCTGGATATTTGCGCTTTGTATTTTACTCTACATTGGTAAGAAAGTTTTCATCCTTATGCTAGACTAAGGTGCGTTTTGGAATGGTCTTATTCTACATAGTAATTGTCCTTGGTGGTTGACTCAAGTCAATGTGCTTTTGACAGATATTTCTTAAGCAAAATGCACCAAACCTTTGGTGCTCTGTGTGCCAAAACCCTGCTCATATGTCTTGTACCAATTGTATGTGTTTTTAAATATTTACGGTATTTAGTAAGCGTTGTGACTTGGCTGAAAACAGTGCTGCTTCACGTAAAGAGGCTTGTGACAGTGCAACAAATTCTGCTTCAACTTTCTTGCCGAAACTAAGTGAAGTGGTTCTGTAAAGTTAGGTAAGTGTATCTAAGACTGTACCTAATTTATCATCCAGCTTAAACCACTTTGTAAGTCAGTTTTGTCTAGCTATATCCTTTTTTAAGACTTCATTCACATTATTATTATTATTATTTAATATTATAGCGCCATTTATTCCATGGCGCTTTACAGTGAAAGAGGGTATACGTACAACAATCATTAACAGTACAAAACAGACTGGTATAGAAGGAGAGAGGACCCTGGCCGCGAGGGCTCACAGTCTACAGGGAATGGGTGATGATACAATAGGTGAGGACAGAGCTGGTCGCGCAGTGTGTACCGGACTGAGGGCTATTATAGGTTGTAGGCTTGTTGGAAGAGATGGGTCTTGAGGTTCCTCTTGAAGCTTTCCATGGTAGGGGAGAATCTGATATGCTGAGGTAGAGCGTTCAAGAGTGCAATTGATATGCTTGCAGTCAAAAACTGCAGCACCCATGAGCTGGTGCAGCCCTCGAACGCCTCATCAAATACTTTATATTGCAGGAAAACAGCTATGTCATTTACAAAGATGAATGGTTCCACACCAAGCAGTTCAAAGCCTGCAGAGGTCAGGATTACTGCAGTTTTCTTCCATGAGCTCGGACGCTGCATGTGAGTGTAGCCTATAAATTAGACCGGTATAGGAAGATAGGAAGTCTGCCCCATTGTTTGCTTATGAACCACATATTCATTTAACCTAGTGAATTGAAATCATGATTAAAGAAAACTCAGAAATGAGTTTTATCAGACTTAATGTGCGCATCGTTTCATGTTCAATGTCCCATTCTGTATGTGTCTGAATGTAATCTGCATGCATTATTACCACTGATAAATGATCGCTGCGGATAATACAGAAGAGGTAATGTAGGCTCACAGGTTCTACACATCATGTCGCCATATTTGTTCCTTCAGTTGGAAAGTAGAGTAACAACCCATAAAGAAAATCAGCCTGATTTACCATATGCAGTAGCAGAGTATAGTGGACATGCTCTATCAATATTCGCACACCTCTGTGCTGGTTAAATAGAACAAAGTGCTTCTAACATAAATATTATCCAGTCAAGACAATAGGCAAAGATCAATCCAGATTTTGCATAATTTGATGATTGTCTTCAATATGTGTGGGATAGAGGAAACGTGGAGCAATATAGTCACATGTCCGCGTACAAGGCTCTTTCCTCTCAGTCTGCTCATCAGTTATCACAAGAATGAAGTAGCTGAAGTTCCTTGGCGTTTTCGTTGCACAATGCAACCCGCACAGCACATTCATTCTAGCATTCCAGCTGCCCACAGTCAGATTACCATCTACCTGCCAATATGCCATCATTTGCTACCATTGGAAAGACTTTAGGTCCCTAACATCATAAGTACTTTGTATCTTTTTGGTGCTTTTATAATGGTATTCTACTTTCAAAAACTTATGCCCATAGACTCAGTGCTATTTAAAAGAACAAATATATAGGAATTACAGGCTCTACCACATATACTAGAGGTGCTTTGGGGATAAAGAATCATATAGTAAAGAAAACCCCAGCACTCAAAATGAAGACAAAGGGGGAATTATGCATAAGTGAATTTATTGACTAATACACTGCAAAAGGAACCTAACCAGAGCAACAGCACCAACGTTTCGGAATAGAGCCTTTCTGAAGGTTGTTGCATCACTGGTCAGAGTAAGGAAACACGGGTCTCGAAGGACAACCGGAGGTTTGCAAATAAAGGTAAGGTTCCATACGTTTTGCAGAGTATGCTCGTGCAGCCTCTCTCCTTGCCACTGGTGCCAGCTCCGGATCTCCACTGCAGGCGTCCTCTCACCTCACATAGTGATCCTGTCACCCCTTCACCTACGAGCATACTTTGCAAAATGTGTGGAACCTTACCTTTATTTGCAAACCTCCGGTTGTCCTTCGAGACCCGTGTTTCCTTACTCTGACCAGTGATGCAACAACCTTGAGAAAGGCTCTATGCCGAAACGTTGGTGCTGTTGCTCTGGTTAGGTTCCTTTTGCAGTGTATTAGTCAATAAATTCACTTATGCATAATTCCCCCTTTGTCTTCATTTTGAGTGCTGGGGTTTTCTTTACTATTTAAAAGAACAAACTGACCTTTTGGCTGAGCACACAGGCCGAGAAAAACGGAGCAAGTGGAATGCGATAAAAAATTGCATTCCACTCGGCCCATTTTACTCCATGGAGCCGCTCCCAAAAGCGATTTTTTTTTTTCTCAGCCCTAATCGGACTGAAAAAACAATCGCAGCATGCTGTGGGTGGAATCCAATTAGTTTTCACTCGTACCCATACAAGTCTATGGGTGTGAGAGAAACATCACATTTTACTCACATTACACTGGTGACACTCCGCTTACACTCCATCAGAGCGGAAGCCGAGTGTCATGCGATTGACTCGCATTAATGCCTGTGTGGCCACAGCCTTACTAATCCAATATTGTTTAAAGACATAGTACTTTTAGTGTATGTAAACTTTTGACTTTGCAGAAAGTAATTAAAATGCCTTAAACGTTCCCTCTCTCTCATTATTCTGGTATTTGGCAAATATAAATAATTTTGGTTCCTAATTGACCTAAAGCAGGAAAGGTTTATTCTGATTTCATGTCAGATAGTGAGAATAACATGCAGATGTGTCTTATTAGTGTATGGAAACTTCTGGTTTCAACTGTATATGGCAGCTTGTTTTTTTGCGGAACAAGATGACGTTTTCAGCTACGAAGGGGCTGGAAACATTTTTATAGTGTTATGTCAGTAACATAAATTATTCATCAATTATCTGGAAATGTTGTTTATTGAGATCTCATCACTAATACAAAAAAATGGGTAAATATTTTACAAAACTATTTTTCTGAATATTATGGCATCATTCACACTCTTGTGTACGTCTAGCAGTAGACACAAGGTAGATCTCACAAAAGATCTCACAAAAGGCGTGGAGTAAGTTAGCAAGTTGATAGGGATTGATGGAAGCCTTTAATTTCTCTGGTTGCCGCATGGTCCAGGCTTGAGTGAAAGAGAACAAGATCCTAAGGGGTACTTTGCACACTACGACATCGCAAGCCGATTGCTGCGATGCCGAGCGCGATAGTCCCCGCCCCCGTCGCGGCAGCGATATCTTGTGATTGCTGCCGTAGTGAACATTATCGCTACGGCAGCTTCACACGCACTTACCTGCTCGGCGACGTCGCTCTGGCCGTAAACCGCCTCCTTCCTAAGGGGGCGGGTCGTGCGGCATCACAGCGACATCACATGGCAAGCGGCTAATAGGAGCGGAGGGGCGGAGATGAACGGGACGTAAACATCCCGCCCACCTCCTTCCTTCCGCAATGCACCCGGGACGCAGGTAAGGTGATGTTCCTCGCTCCTGCGGCTTCATACACAGCGATGTGTGCTGTCTGCTGGATCGAGGAACAACATCGTACCATCGCTGCTGCGAAATTATGGAAATGTCGGACCCTACACCGATCATACGATAACGACTTTTTTGCACTCGTTAATCGTATGTAAAAGGATTCACATACTGCGATGTCGACAGCGACGCCGGATGTGCGTCACTTTCGATTTGACCCCACCGACATCGCACCTGCGATGTCGTAGTGTGCAAAGTACCCCTTACTCTCCTGTGTACTGATTTGATTGGTCATACTGCCAGCAACTGACATATAGAAAAGGATCTACATATACAATTCTGAAGTAAGTTCTGACAAGTTTTATCAAAGACCGTAACCATGAGGTTTAATCCCTTAATTATTGTTAAGATGTACTTTTAAGGCCTTAGAAAATTGCAGTGCACCCTATGAAATTAACATGCAGCAGTGGTCATCTGTATATTATAGCATCGATATTTGCGTAGATGGTGGCTGTTAAACCCCATTGAAGCTTCCTTCAATTGTGACATCTAGATGGATAACAGAGGGGGAGGCTCTATTTGTAACCCCATGGCACCCTGTGACTGGTGACTGAGTGCTAATGGTTGACATGGCAAGCTGAAGTTTAAGCAATATTTAGTAAAGATAATGTACGGTAATTTTTCCTTTTTTTTTATTCCATTCTACGTTAATTCCTGTAAAGCATCTGAAGGGTTAGCAGACTTTGTCACAGCAGTTTTAACATGGTATTAGTTTTTTTTTCTCAACATATAGACCCCCAAAGTTACTTCAAAGCTGAGTGGGTTTGTTAAAATATTGCTGCTAAACTTTAAACCCTTCTAACATCCTAACAAAATAATCAAATAAACGGACATTTATAATGTTATGCTGATATAAAGTAAAAGTTAATTGACCTTTGTGTGTGTGTATGGTATGACTATATCAGGTTTAAAGGGTTATTCCCATATCCAAAATCTCAATATGTAGTAGATGTAATAATATTAGCAAATACCTTCAATTGGAAATGTAGTATAGTTCTTCTGATTCATTATGTCACTGACCTCATGTGAAGAGCATACAGATAGGGACTTTAGATACATTGGCAACACTGTCCCCATTGAGGCTCACAATCTAAAGTGCTGCGTAATTAACGCTATATAAATGAATAATAAATATTATTATTATTGGCATTGCAGGACCTTAGATATCCATGATTACAGCTACAAGCAAGTAACCATGGATTCCTATGATCCTGCAATGCCCTACACATAAAGTAAGCGACATAGTGAATCAGGAGAACTATACTACATTTCTAATTGGAGGTATTTGCTAATATTATTATTATCACACCTACTAATATTAAGATAGGATCTTGGGGATGGGAATAACCTTTAAGGATATAAAAATTCAAAACTGAAAATTGCAATTTTTTTAAATCTTTGTCAAGGTTCAGATATTTTCCTAAAAAATAGGCCACTAACATAAAGTACAATGTGTCATAAAAAAGTGTCTCATAATTACTGAGAAATGTGAAAGCTTTCCAGAATTATTATCCCATAGTGACACATGTCGAGGGTTGGTCACTAAATACAATTTTAGTCAAGGCTTGGGGGTATTTAGCATAGGCGTTCTCTTATTGCCAGAGTCCCTCTATGAATATTTGTCCATTTGGAAGAATGACTGTATCCAAAGTTTGTTAGTTCTGTTCAGCCAATTCTCCACACTTGATGGACATGATATGCACAAATGAGGAATTCTAAGGCTATGTGCACACGGTGCGTTTTTTTGCGGCGTTTTTGCGCGTTTTTCGGGTGCGTTTGTGGTCAGAAAACTGCATGACTTTGGTTCCCCAGCAAAGTCTGAGTTTTCAATTTTGCTGTCCGCACAGTGCTTTTTTTTTTTTAGCTGCGTTTTTGAGCTGACAAAAAAAAACATATCAATTCTTTTCTGCATTTTTATACGTTTTTTCACCCATGCAATGCATTTGAAAAATGCAGCAAAACGCAGGAACAAAAACGCAGCCAAATGCATGCGTTTTTACCGGTGCGTTTTTGTCGCGGGTGCGTTTTTTTTTGCGGCCAAAAACGCAGCATCAAAAAAACGCAGCATGCGCACATAGCCTAACAGTTGAAAATATTGTTTTGTGTTTGCAAATAACCAGACGTGCCGTACAGCGTCCTTCAATAATCACCTAATTGCCAATGAAATGTGCGGCACACTTTCAGAAGGAATATGTAAAAGCCTCTCTCATGCTATAACGGGGAGATATATATATATATATATATATATATATATATATATATATATATATATATATATATATATACATATATATAGATGCAATCTGGATTCCATTGTTGGCACTTCTGTTTCTTGCAGCATTTCGTGCTGTTGTAAAGCAAATGCATGGAAATACCTAATGGGAGGAAAACGTCATTACTGGCTGCTTCTAATTATTCCTCACTTCATAGTTGGAGCAATGTAATTATTCAATTCTGAAAACAGGATATTGTTATTGCGGGCAGAGCCATTTGTCTTTAATAGCAGTTGACACACCAGTGTATTACAGCGCTTGTGAGTTATTTCAGTAGAGAGCAGTCTGTTCCATTGACTTCAAGCCTCAGGCAGAATTATCTGTAGAAAGGCACGGGATTTGCTGTGGACCCTCATTTGTTTTTCCTTTCCTTAATCTTCTTTGCCTACTGAAGAAGTAGATTTTGCCTCTAAAGGGAAAACAGTAAAAAAAATATCAAAATTCAATGTAAACCATGTATTGTTCTCCAGCGAGGAAATGCACAAGAAAACATGGTAATTTGGCATATGGTTTAGAGCGAGCGCTCCGCCTTTAGTGCCTATGTAAGCAATATTTTTTGCATTCCCCCCTTGTGGAGTTTAGTGCCACATGTTAATATCCAATTTCCAGGATTCTATGTAGTTTTTGGACTTCCATCTGTGATAAAGCGGTTTGCACTTAATAAATGGCATTGAGTTGGCAACCTGTATTTTCTCTCTAACCAAATAAAGACTTACTAATTATGGCAAGGGGAGTTAAAAGTTACCGTGTCTCCCATGTATTAATAGGGATACGTTGGTTAACCTGCAATTATAAGCATGATGTATGCTTTGTTTACGGCGGAGCTGATGCATTTTTATTATTTCCCCCCCTGTTTTAATAGGGAAGTGCATTTTAATCATATATGTGCATGATGGGCCTGCAGAAACAAGGTTTTGATTAATAAAAGAGGTACATGATGAATGTGCTTGTCACACACCATCATTAATAAAGGTTGTCTATTAAAGTAAAATGTTTATCTGTCATCTCTGTATAACCAAGATATTAGAATGTAATGAGTGTTTTCATGTACGTCTACTAGATCTTCTGATATTGTGGTGTCCAGTACCAGCAGGTTTTAATAAGGTGTCTGCGAGGACAACACCAGAGCAACGTTAAACGCATGATGCTACAAATGGAGAACACAATCAGATTCCATGAAGTCCTGGCAGAAGGGGCATTACTGATTGGTAATGCCAGCTTTCCTGAATTTTAATGTTATCCGGTAACCATATTGAAGATCGATCGATTTACACTTGATAGACCTCTATTGATCATTGATGTAAAATAACCTCCGTAATCTTGATGATCAAATATTATATAAAGCTGGGAAAACCTATATAAATCTTCCATTTGGTGGTAGAGAAGGAAGGGAGGTATCTGAGGTTTTAATCTCACATTTGAGGCGGCAGTGTACTAAAAGGTTTGGAACCAAGCATTAAAACCACACGTGGATTACCGTAAATTGCCTTTTCTCTGTGGTAGTAGACGTAATGCATGTGGTATCTCTGTGCTTCACCTGTCTTGTACATATTTTACACTAAAGCTCAGTAATTCATTGTAATGTGGTTTTTCCAATTTGTTCTTCACCTTATGGTACAAAGCCACAGTCAGAAACTTTGAACCCAATTTTAAAGGGGTTTTCTGAAGATAACATTGTGTGCTTTTTCTTAGCAGTATATGATCTCTGGGTCCTCACTCACTCTGACAAATCAGCAGATCAGCGGCAAGCAGGAGTGGACCACAGGGGGCACCCGGACTTACCTTTTAGTGTGAGGAGCTTGACTGAGCACCTACTGAGGCAGACTCCAGGTATCTCTCCCAGGAACGTGACCGGGACTGTGGTAGCTAACCCTCAGGACAGGAGCGGGCTCAGGTACAGACATGCAGAGCTTCTATTGCTGATAGCTGTAGCCAGGGATGGCTGAGACAAACAGTATGGCCATAGCAGGCATGCAGTCTCTAGTGCTGACTGGTGCAGCTGGTATGGCTGAGGCAGACGGTACGGCCAGGACAGGCGGGTACCGAGGGCATGGCTGAAACAGGGAGACCACTAAGGGTCATTGGACACTGACACCGGTAACGGACAGTGGACAAAGGGACTTGACAACTAGCTAGATAGAGGGACAACCCCTAACTAACTGACCATGTTGCTCAGGCACCTCCACTAATGGTAGGGTGTCTTAAGTACATAGTGACTCTCAGGCACAGGCGTACCGACCCTTTAAGAGCAGGACAGGTGCTTTCCCTAAGCGCATTCCCGGGAGATCTGTGCGATGTGCACAAGTCCCAGGAGGAGGAGACAGAAGACTGACATGTGCAAAACCGCAGGGAAATAAGGCAGGGTGGTACAGGATGGCCACTGGTGAGTGGGTCGGCATTTCTGCTGGGGAGAGGCAGAGCAGTGCAGGGACACCGGTGCTACAGAAGGACTCAAGCTGATCATACATTTAAGGGTTTATCCACTACTCAGACAACCCCTACTCAATCACTGTGTTTTTCCCAAGTAAAATGGTCACTATACTCGCCCCCAGTGCCCACACCATTCTATTGGTGTTGGCCGTGGCTAACCTGAGGCTCATTGAAGTGGCCACTGATGGGCTGAGGAGCAATGTATATTATGTTTGTCACGTGAGCCTGGGGAAAGCCAGTAATGACACTGCTGCAACGGTATTGGCACCAAAGGTGACTATAGGTGTTGTTATATTATTTGGGGAACAGTGATAGAGAAATGGTTGTCCAAGTAGTGGACAAACCCATTTTATGATCTATTCTAAAGATACATTTTCAATCATACACTACTCACAAAACGTTAAGGATATTTTGGGTGAAATTTCTGGATGATCCTAAAATGCACTCTAACTTGTTCAGGTGAGTTTAATGTGACCTTCTCTAAATTTTTAAATGCACATGTCCAACTGTTCAATGTTTCAGTACTTTTTGCAGATTGCTGTCCTCTAACAAGGAGCTTAATGGCAAAGTTAACAAGTATTTGACCCATGAATTGCCCAGTAAATTTCAGGGTTCAATTAGAATTGGTATTTAAACAGTCTTCTTCATCATGTTGTTCACATTTTGACATCAGGAGACCAAGACGACACCTAACAATTGATCAACAGTACCTCACCATTGCGAGATTTCAAGCAGGATGTTCTCAGATGGAATTGGCCACTGAGCTTAGAGTGTCATCAGTAGGTTGCAACAGAGATACAGAGAGACTGGAAGAGTCACAGAAAGGCATAGAAGTGGATGTTCTTTGAACACATCCCACACTGCTGACCTGTTCCTTGGGAACAATACGCTTTGAAAATATAGGATGACTGCCACATAATTCCAGGCACATTTAAGACAGGTGAGAGGCATGCAAGTTTTACGCCAGACAAGTCAAAACTGTTTCCATCAGCATGGACTGCGTGCTAGACAACCTGCAATGCTACCTGACCACCCCACCAGGCACAGACATCATCGTATTGTATGGAACAGTAAGCTTTTACACTGGATGAGGGACCAGTGGGCCTCTGTGATGTTCACTAGTCGATTCATGCTGAGCAGAAATAATGGCCGTTAAAAATGTTGAAGACGTCAGTCTCTGTTGTCACCAGATGAGCCTTTCGTAGTTGTCGTGTTACAATGTGTACAGGTGTGTCTAGTCAATACAGAACTGCCCTATACTGTGAATAGAACAGTGACAGGCCCCCAATACTTGAATAACATTAACTCAGGAATTGTGCCTCTGCATGAACAACACAGACCTAACTTCATCTCCTTTGCTCATCTGGGTTGCATCATTAGGCAATGGCTGCTGGAGGCTGGGGTACCTCAAATGAAGTGACCTGCAGTTTCTCCAGACGTGAATCCTGTCGAAAACCTATGGGAGCACATGAGTCGCCATGTAGAGGCTCGTAAGTCTGTACCTCAGGACCTCAATGACCTAATGACCACCCTTCAAGAAGAGTGGGATGCCATGCCTCAACAGATAATAAATTTCACCCGAAAGTCAAATATCCCTAATTTTTTGTGAGTAGTATATTTCCTTGTACATCACCTTTAACTTCCTTATCTTTTTAAAAATAAATCTTCAGAATATATTGCAGCTATACTTTTTTTCTACTTTGTATATTCAGTCACATCAGGTCCTTGAAAATACATCTATTGACTGAGGTGGCCTTAACACGCTGCGACATCGCTAGCAATTGCTAGCGATGTCGAGCGCGATAGCACCCGCCCCCATCGCACGGCCGATATGTGGTGATCGCTGCTGTAGCGAACATTATCGCTACGGCAGCGTCACATGCACATCCCTGCTCTGCGACGTCACTGTGACCGGCGAACCGCCTCCTTTCTAAGGGGGCGGTTCGTTCTGTGTCACAGCGATGTCACAGCAGCGTCACTGAACCGCCGCCCAATAGAAAAGGAGGGGAGGAGATGAGCGGCCGGAACATGCCGCCTACCTCCTTCCTTCCTCCTTTTCTGGTGGACGGAGGTAAGGAGATGTTTGTCGTTCCAGCGGCGTCACACATAGCGATGTGTGCTGCCGCTGGAACGACAAACAACATCGTACCTGCAGCAGGACCGATATTATGGAAATGAACGACATGTCAACGATAAAACAATTTTGAAGGTTTTTGCGCTCTTTGATCGTCGCTCATTTGTTTTGCACACTGCAATGTCGCTACCGGCGCCGGATGTGCGTCACTAACAACGTGACCCCGACGATATATTGGCAGCGATGTCGCAGCGTGTAAAGTACCTCTTAGAGAACTACATAGCTCTAGTTTTTCTTCTGGATGTATACTGCACCTGCGACATTGTCAGGGCTTTCTTGAGGGTAGAGGTCAAATCCCAAAGACTTCACTGTGTGATTTTTAGACATATTTTTGGGAGGAGAGTAAAATGATTCCCAGGAGGTGCAGATGAAGTTTCATGCATCAAACATACTTTGTCTATAAAAAAAAATAATAAAAAAAGACAATGGGTGTCTGCTTCTACCCTATTTATCATGTAATTTCTGTTAAGTTCAGGACTATAAAAGAGATGTGTTCTTTAAATTTTGTGTTGAAAAAAAAAAATCCATACACATTTACTGATACCCAATACTGGATGCTTGAGGCAAACTTTTAAAAGGGATGTACTGGTATTGAAAAAAAAGTTCAGGCGTTTCCTGATTTCATAGTTTATTGGTCCATAGGCTTCAAAAGTAACAAAATCAGTATTACCTCCTCTCCTCTGTTTCATGCCCACTTTGTTGACAGGGTTCCAGCAGTCATATCCTGTATAAGTAACTCAATGGCTGCAGCCAATTATGTCCAATGGGAATCATCTATCTTGTACCATTTATTTTTAATTTGACCCAATGAGTCAGTGTTTTGAGTGCAGCAATAACCTGTAGTCCTGTTAGAAAAGATTGCCAAGGAGCATGGTAGGGGCTCTGCAGAACTAGCAGTCTTTAAGCAAGGCTGATCTTGAATTTTCAATCATTTCAACCCTTTCGGCAATTTTACTGTTTAAACTAGGAAAATCCCCATAAACATGCCACTACTGTACACCGATTGTGTCTGATATTGCCACTAAGCCCTATTTAATGTAAAAGAAAAAAGGTTGAGACAAGCCAACCCCTTCCTCTAATATTAGACTATCTTTAAGGAATAAAGACTCTCTGCTATGATGAGGCTAAAACCAATGCATATGAATGCTTTTCAGACTGATCCAAATTTTGTGTTCAACCTTAAATTTTAATAAATGCACTAAACATTAGTTCTCTTGGTCACAAGTTGAGGTCTGTGCATTGTACTGGTGACATGGTAGGAGATGACACTCTGATACTGCACATTCAGCCACATGACGCATCATGAATCACTTTGTCTTTTCACAAAATATTCTCATGTAGAAAATGTTGCTGGATGTTCTGAAAGGAGCTGTAACAGTTGACATTGTTGTGCACGATTCTTAAGCCGCGCAGTGACTCAGTGCTTTCCCTGCAGTCACATGGCCGTTCTGTAATGAATACACAAAGTTCAGCTCAGTCGTAAGTGTGCAGATTTTCTTCTCAGTGCAGACATTGTTTGTTCCGTAACACAAAGATCAAACGAGGACAAGAATGTTTTCTGAACATGAATAAAATCTTTAGTCATCAGCTGCTCATTTTCTCTATTCCCTTTCTGTCTTCTAGTTGGTGTTCATGTCTGAGAACAACATGCTTTAAACGTCTAGAGAAGAGCAGCCCAGATTATCTGGTTATTTATAGGATCCATCAGAACCTCTAATTGCATTTGTTCTCGTCTTTAAGAGAAGCTTGGAGTCAGATTCCAGTCCAACGGCTTGAACCTGTGTGACTTAGAAATTACTGTAACACTCCCTGCCAATAACATTGATTTTGTTGCTTTCAGAGCTAGTTCACCTTTCGTGACCCTTCATTTTTATATTTAGACATTGCATAAACAGCAGTTTTCCAATATATACTGGAATTCTCAAAATCACTTCCAAAGCTACATAAAGTGTTGGGCAGTTCTAATTGCCTTTATGCAGGATGTAGACTTCCATTAGTGCTAGCTACCGTAGTATTCTGCTTGGTGAACGGACACCCAGCTGTGTACGGGACTACCTGTGGATTTCCTGAACCAAGGATCCTTATAGAACCTCATGGTAGGTTTTTGAGCAAACTATGGTGTCTCCAGAAACAAAAAAGATGATAAAAAGAGGTAGGATAGCAAATAATTGAATCCAGCCAAAAAGGATAACAATCCTGACAGGAGTGGACATATCATTGGTGCAACCTGTACAACTACACAGGGCCCTAAGAGGTAAGGGGCCCATTTCGACCTCCAAAGTAGGAGAAACTGTACATCAAAATAAGCATTTGGGCTGCAGAGGGCCCATATATTGTTCTTGTTCGGGGGCCCTTTTCTGTCTATCAGTGAATCCTTATAAATATATCTTCCAATGAGTTCACTCATACTCATTACTGTACAGTACTGTTGCCTTGAGTTCGAATAAAGACTACATCTGCATGGAGTTTGCATGTCCTCTACGTGTTTTTGTGGGTTTCCTCCCGGTACTCTGTTTTCTTTCCACACTCTAAAACACATGCCATAGGTCATTTGTATTGAGCACTCCAGTGGGGATAGCGAATGATGCCAATGTCTGAAATGCGTTGCACATTATGTTGGCTCTATATGAGCAAGAAAAAATTTAGTATCAGAAAGAACACATGCAATGTGATTATCTGATCGACTTAGAGGTTGGCCACTACTATTACATTGATGGCCTATCCTTAGGATAGGTGATTAATGTCTGATCAGCCGTCCGCCAACACCCCGCATTCCCACCGATCAGCTTCTGTTGGTACTGGCAGCAGGCAGCTGGAAATGCTCTGTCTCGGAGCTGCCCCTTCTTCTGATAGTGTATGCAGTCGGGTACTATACATTCGTCTCCTATAGATTTGAATGAGAGGCAGATGTGCACTACCCAGCCATGGCCGGTGTCACAAGACGTGGCAGCTACGGAACTGAGCATTTCCGGTCTGCTATCATTTTTATTAATTTTCAAATAAGATAGTCTAACAGAAACATTCATGTTACATGGGAAAATAGTACATTGATACAGTAATAAGGTTTTTTTATTACATGAAGGACATTGGACCTGTCTTTCATGAAGGCTTCAACTAATGTAATTACTAGTATCTTAAATAAAACTATACACCAAGAAAAAATAATATACTTAAAGCAAGCGCTAATTTAATGGAAAAGTATTTTATGTCCATTTTTTAATCAGTCTTATTAAGAAATAACACTGAAGAAATAATGTTCCAATTAGAGACCCCGCCATTCGTCTGATCATCCGCACCCAGGTGTTGCACACTTGTGCGACCTACTCTTCTGATTAGGAATTGCCCATTAACCCGAGGGTCAGGGACCCGTCCACAATCTTCACTCACTCTTCAGTCCTATTACCTCAGTAGTGTGAGGTCAGGTTTCTCTGCTTTTGCTTTTACCCTTTCTTATTTGTCAAGCTGTTTAAATTTCCTGTTAATTCTGGGTTGTATTTTCTACTCTCATTCATAAGATGATCTGCCTCGACTAAGAGGAATAATTATAGCGATAATAGAGAAAATTGGCTTTCCCTGAGTGCTCCCTGCTCCAAGGACCTTAGAGAACTCTTAGTATTAGATCTCCTTGGTGCCAGGTGGATGCTTATGACGTACCAGGAGGTCATGTTTGACTTACAGGTGAGATACACTCCTAGAAATATATTCCTACTAGAAGGTGGCCCGATTCTACGCATCGGGTATTCTAGAATTTACGTATTGTGTAGTTCATGTATGATTTTTGTTATATATATATATATATAGAGAGATGTTGTTGTGTGTAGTTACCAAGTGTTTGTGTAGGCGCTGTACATGTTCTGGGTGTTGTCTGGGTGTGATGGGGGGTGAGAGCGGTGTTGTATGTGTGTTGCGTGTGTTGCGTTGTTTGTGGAGCGCTGTGTGTCTGTAGCGTTGTGTGTGTGTTGCGCGGTTTGTGTGTGTGTGGTGTGTTTTGGGGGGAGGTATGTTTTGTGCAATGTGTGTGTTGTGCGGTATGTGCGTATATTTGTGTGTGCCGCGGTGTTTGTGTGTTGGGTGTTGTGTGTGTCCAGCGTTGTCTGTGTGTGTGGGTGTCTGTGTAGGGCAGTTGTTTGTGGTTCCCAGTGTGTGTGTGTGGTGTGTGGTGTGTTGTGCAGTGCGCGTGTGTGTGTGCATCAGCCTCTCTTCTCTCAGCCTACCTCTCCCAGCCTCCCTCCTCCCAGCCTCCCTCAGCATCAGCCTCCCTCTCCCAGCCTCCCTAAGCATCAGCCTCCACCAGCATCAGCCTCTCTCCTTCCAGCCTCCCCCAGCATCAGCCTCCGCCAGCATCAGCCTCTCTCCTTCCAGCCTCCTCCAGCATCAGCCTCCATCTCCCAGCCTTCCCCAGGATCAGCCTCTCTCCTCCCAGCCTCCGTCCTCCCAGCCTTCCCCAGCATCAGCTTTCCCCTCCCAGCCTCCCTCAGCATCAGCCTTCCCCAGCATCAGCCTCTCTCCTCCCAGCCTCAGCCTCTCTCCTTCCAGCCTCCCCCAGCATCAGCCTCTCTCCTTCCAGCCTCCCTCAGCATCAGCCTCCCCTTCCCAGCCTTCCCCAGGATCAGCCTCTCTCCTCCCAGCCTCCTTCCTCCCAGCCTCCCCCTCCCAGCCTCCCTCAGCATCAGCCTTCCGCTCCCAGTCTCCCCCAGCATCAGCCTCCCCAAGCATCAACCTCCACCAGCATCAGCCTCTCTCCTTCCAGCCTCCCCCAGCATCAGCCTCTCTCCTTCCAGCCTCCCTCAGCATCAGCCTCCCGTTCCCAGCCTTCCCTAGGATCAGCCTCTCTCCTCCCAGCTTCCTTCTTCCCAGCCTCCCTCAGCATCAGCCTTCCCCTCCCAGTCTCCCCCAGCATCAGCCTCCCCAAGCATCAGCCTCCACCAGCATTAGCCTCTGTCCTTCCAGCCTCCCCAAGCATCAGCCTCCACCAGCATCAGCCTCCCTCGTCCCAGCCTCCCCCAGCATCAGCCTCCCCCTCCCAGCCTCCCCCAGCATCAGCCTCTCTCCTCCCAGCCTTCCCCATGATCAGCCTCTCTGCTCCCAGCCTCCTCCAGCACGCCGTGCTCCTCTGCCGACACTCACACACCCGATCGCATCCACTCACACACACCCGATCGCATCCACTCACACACACCCGATCGCATCCACTCACACACACCCGATCGCATCCACTCACACACACCCGATCGCATCCACTCACACACACCCGATCGCATCCACTCACACACACCCGATCGCATCCACTCACACACACCCGATCGCATCCACTCACACACACCTGATCGCATCCACTCACACACACCCGATCGCATCCACTCACACACACCTGATCGCATCCACTCACACACACCCGATCGCATCCACTCACACACACCCGATCGCATACACTCACACACACAGACACTGACGATATCGCACATACGCGCTGATACTCACAACATCTCGAGATATCACATGCTTCTGGCCATGTGATCCTCCGGCAGGTCCTGGAAGATCACAACAGCACAGTATCGAGGCCGAGAAGCAAGCGATATCGCCGGATGCTGTGAGTGTGTGGATGCGATGTGAGGTGTGTGTGAGGTGTGTGTGAGGTGTGTGTGAGGTGTGTGTGAGGTGTGTGTGAGGTGTGTGTGAGGTGTGTGTGAGGTGTGTGTGTGAGAGTGAGTGTGATCTGATGTGTGTGTATGTTTGTGTGTGTGCTGTTATGTGTGTGCGTGTGGATCTTCGACCGCAGCAGGACCTTGATGCGCTTGTAACCATGCGAGCATGGTTACCAACGTATCCACACCACTCCCGTGCGAGCGGGGGGGGGTGGGGGTGGGGGGGGAATACAGTACTCACCTCCGTGACAGCCGTGTCAGTTCGGGGAATGCGCGGGGGGGAAGGGGAGGAGGGGGGGAGTACAGTACTCACCTCCGTGACAGCCGTGTCAGTTCGGGGAATGCGCGGGGGAAGGGAGGGGGCGGGGCCAGAGCTAGCGTGCATTGCGTGAGGGGGGCGTGGCGTGGCCGAATTGCCAATGCCTGCAGGGTGCCGGGGTGAGAGGCCAATCTGTGGGGGGGGCGGAGCCTGGGCGAGCGGCTGGCCAATCCGTGTGGGGGCGCAGCCTGGGCGAGCGGCCAATCGGTGTGGGGGGGCGGGGCCATGGCAAGCCCAGCGGCCAATCAGCTTTGTGTCACCGTAAGGACACAATTTTGGAGCATGACAGACAGACAGATAGACAGACAGACAGACAGACAGAATAAGGCAATTATATATATAGATTAGTGTAAGAAGAAATGCTTAATTCTTGAAGGTATTTAATTGATTTTTTTACTTATATCGCACTGACACTATCACAATTTACAGCAGTTTGTGTCTCCATTGGGGCTCACAAGTTAAAGGAAACCTGTTCGGTCCCATGTCTGTTCCCAACAACTGCTATAGCCTTACGGATGCCGATTATTTTATTCTAATAAGTGCTGTATGTGCCTGCTTAGGCTGCTTTCACACATCTGGCTGTAGCAGTGCGGCACAATCTGGCGCTCTGCTGAAAAAACGAAACCGATATTTTTGCCGCCGGTTTCGTTTTTCCAGCATTGACCTGCATTGGCGCCGCATTTTGCTGCATGGGCTTGCATTCCGTCCGGTTTTTGCCGCATGCGGCAGATTTAGCCGATGCGGCGGCCGGATGAAACGTTCCCTGGCACGTTTTTTGCTCCGGCAAAATAACCCACATCGCGCCGCATCCAGCCGATGCAGCGCATTTTTCAATGCATCCCTATGGACGCCGGATGCAGCGAAAACCGCATCCGGCCGCCGCATGTGGTTTTGTCCACTGCGCATGCTCAGTAGCATGCCGCAAGCGGCAAAAACCGGACGGGCCGCATGTAAAAAACTTATGCAAAGGATGCGGTGTTTTCACCGCATCTGTTGCATAGGTTTCACAGGCGGACTGAGCCGCACGGCTCAAACCGGATGTGTGAAAGCAGCCTTAGGTTGCCGGTTTTTAAAATTGCACTTATATTTTGCAGTGTTGTATATCCAAATTAGGCCGGACTAGTCAAGCAGAGCGTCTATTTCCCCAAACTAGTCCTGCCTTGGATCTAACTAATCCTCCCTAAGCATGATTGACAGCTTACAAACAATAGTCATTATGGTAGGACTTCTATGCAGGCTATCCTTCATATCCTGCAACTCGTAGTTAGAGGATCCAAGCTAAAACTTGAAATGACGCCCCTCTGGACTGGATTTTGTCTCAGTAGCATATGGAATGCAAAGGAATAATAGTTAATTTTAAAACCTATATCCTAAATATGCACATAAAACACCTTATTAGAATAAAAGAATGGGTGTGCATACCACTGTAGCAGTTGGGCACATATACACATGTATGTTTTGTATACATAGGCCTGTGCTCAATGCAAAATTTAACAGAAGTCTAACTTTATTCAGGTCTATACCGTAGTAATATCCCAAGTCGTGCACAATACAAAAACAGTGCCAAATCCATTGACAGGTTGTGTTTGGCATTGCAGCTCACCGGCAATCATTACAGTGGAGCAGAGCTGCTATACCAGTCTTAACCCATATATAAATGCAGCACTGTTTTTGGTAGAAAATAGCCATGCTTTTCTAATTGAGGACACATTCACCTCAAGGCCGGGACCACACGGGGACTAATACGATCCTCTCATGACACTCGGCTCACGCTGGCAGAACAGCAGGAACTGAGTGTCATGTGAGTGTCACTGCGACTGAGGTCCGATCATGCAATCAGACCTCAGCTGCGGGGGGCGGGCCAGCACTGAGGAGAGGCGGGCTGGCATGGAGAAGGGGAGGGAGGGACTAATCTCCTTCTCTCCTCAGTAGCCGGCTATTGCCATTCTCGCCCTGCACTCGCTGTACACCGGTGTACTGCAAGTGCAGTGTGATCTTTCTCTCGCCCCATAGACTTGAATGGGTGCGAGAGAAAGAGTCTCGCATTACAATCGCAGCATGCTGTGATTGTTTTCTCGGTCCGATTTGGGCCTAGAAAATAATTGCTCATAGGTGCTAACACATAGGTTAATATTGGTCCGAGTGGAATGTGGTGTTTTATTGCATTCCACTCAATCCTATTTTCATGCCGTGTGTCTTATGCCTAAACGTTTTTATTTTTTTTACTATCTCAAACATTTAAGCCATCTCTACCTTGTGTGTTATGAATGTCAAACTTGCTAATTTCACATCTGGAATCCATCTCTATCTTGAGAACAGGACCTTATTCTCAAAATACATGTCGATTAATGATGGGTGACCGCGCTTGGTACTCAGTCGAACATTGGAGTGCTCGGGTACTCGTAGCGCTCAGCCGAGTATCGCAGGGGCTTCAATGAGTTGTTCATGAAACATCGAATACAAAGAACAGGCTCGCTTCACTGCATGATGCGAGTGGGCACTCCAGTAAGAGCCACTTGCAGTCTCTGGCTCTCACTGGGGGATAAAAGCAATGTTTTTGGATGTAATGTGTGCAGAAAAAAATAACACCCACCCTCCCCCAGAAATGGTCTATTTATCACTGGTTGTGTGTGCTCAGAGAGCCGAACTGCCCAATTATTGACTTCCTTAAGTAACGAGTATTAAGTTGAGCCTGTCTCAAGCATGTGATCAGCTTGACTCGAGCATTATAATGTTTACTCATTTATGTCTATCCCAGTGGTAAGACGTACATATATAGGGCATTTATGACATGTAGTATGGATGTGCCAGAAGTGTCCAAGACAGGACGACTCAAATTAAAGCACCACTCCAATGTGCTTATAATGTAAGGTCCCTGCCCCTACTCTTATATTTACCCTTCATCATCTTCACCTTTTACCATCGCCAATCTGATCTCGTGGCAACCTCTTGTAACTGCAACTTCTGTCTGGCCAGACATCAACAGTTATGTCACAAGCTCTCAATTCAAGTGTATAAAAACCAGAACAAGGGCAGAATGAGGCTCTTAGAGACTTTCATTAAAGAATGACCTCCAACTCACTCCTTGAAACATTGGAGTGATCTGGCAGGTCAGAAACTGCCTGAGACTGACTGGATCGGCGGTAAAAGAATGCAAAGATGTTGTCAGGTGAGTATAAAGGGTGCTTTACATGCTGCAATCTCGCTAGCGAGATTGCTAGTGAGCGTACCCGCCCCGTCGGTTGTGCGTCACGGGCAAATCGCTGCCCGTGGCGCACAACATCACTTACACCCGTCACATGTACTTACCTGCCTAGCGACGTCACTGTGACCGGCGAACCGCCTCCTTTCTAAGTCATAGCGACGTCACTAAGCGGCCGCCCAATAGCAGAGGAGGGGCGAAGATGAGCGGGCCGAACATCCCTCCCACCTCCTTCCTTTCTCATTGCCGGCGGGACGCAGGTAGGATGATGTTTCTCGTTCCTGCGGTGTCACACATAGCAATGTGTGCTGCCGCAGGAACGACAAACAACCTTGCTACTCACCAGTCAACGATTTTTGTTAAATGAACGACCTCTCCAAAACCAACGATTTTTACCTCTTTTGCGATCGTTTTAGGTAGCTCGTACGTGTCACATGCTGCGATGTTGCTAACGACGCCGGATGTGCGTCACAAACACCGTGACCCCGACGATAAATCGTTAGCAATGTTGCTGCGTGTAAATGGCCCTTAAGACTAGGCACAGGGAACTTCGATTAGAAACACCCCTCCAGTGGTGAAATTAGAAAAACCTCTTGAATGGAGCTTTAAGGCATGTGTGGTAACAATAAGGCTGCATTCACACTTTGCATCCTGCAGTACAATTTTGCCACAATTTGAAAAATTTGGAAACTTTTTGGATATATTCTATGCTTAAATTGGCTTACAGCTCAGGATGTGTATTTTTATTACCTTTAGAATATAATCATCCAATCATGCACAGACCTTTTTCCAAAAGGTTTGGGAAAGTGCTACTAAGATTTGCTTATTTAGCTTAGGCCATTATATGAAAAGCATGTGCGGATAGATATGACCTCTGACATTGAAAGGTTTTTTTCATCAAATTTATATACGAGGCATTTTTCCATTCGTACATTTAGTGTTGTGTGCTGCCAACGTTTCTGTTTTTACTCTTAAGATCTTTGGATGCCCAGTCTCTTTCTTGTATTTAATATTCGCCATTGCCATCAAACTGACATTGTACAGAAGTATCCACTAGATTTATATTTCTATACGTGACATCTGATATCTGTTAATAGAAACATTTGTTCTGAAACCACAGAATCATCAGAACATTATCCAATCCACAAAGAAGAACATTGGCGATAATAGTAGTTATATATATCTGCCATAACCAGAAAGATATCACAATCCCAGATGAGATCCATGACCTCGGAGGAAGCTCGAGCTGTAATGGTTTGGCCTCGGAATGAGATAAAATGTCACTTTCAGCTAAACATCAATTATATAATGTAGGAGATTATGGCCTGAGTAATTGAGTTAGAATTCTATAGTTTTAATAGAGCTGGAGAGAAGTGTGAAAGATATCACATATAGCTTCCATTTAGTGAAAAGGTATAGCGGGTTCAATTACTTTATTTTTACGAGCATCTTAGCTTTAAAATAGCTTTCAATGAGGAGCCATGGTAAATAGTTTAGAGAGATGCCCCTGTACAGCTGCATTAAAGACGAGTTAGGCCCCATGTTTTCCGTCTGTTTAATCACGTTTTCTTAGATTGAGGGGTTGTTTTTTTTTTTACACCATCTGTACCTCTAAGATAACTGTAATTTCTGTCACAGTTGGAAGCTTCAGTTAATTTTTTTTTTTCTGTACACAAAAAACAAGAAAAATAGTCCTTCTGTAAGGAATTGCTTATTATACAAATGTGTGAGACATTGCAATCAAATTTACATTATTGTCGCTAACGAGCATTGAGGTCTATGGGGAGCGTTTAAAGCATCTCGCTTGCGAAGGTCCTAGTTTTGTTTGCTGCTTGTTCAAGTGTAATTGCAATTTCAAGTGACTTTTCTGAATAAGCTGCTGTGTGGGTACATGAGGACAAACACTATTTCTGAACCTTAAACGACTTGTATTTCCATTGCTAGCAGTCCCCAAATGTTCTTTCATGCCTAAAATAACAAAACAAGCAGGTTGTGCTAGTGTAGATCACTCTTTCAGTCAATCTCTGAGCTCAGTGCCTCGTGCCATCTATTTTGGGTGAGCCGCTGAGCTTAGTGTTTGGCTACAGTGGCGTTGTGTGATGTTGACGTGCTGCTTTAGCCAAAACACCAAGACCAGAGCAGTGGTGGGGAAGACAGTGTAGGGCAAGTACTTTTTGTGTTTTTGGGCTCCACTTTCCATAAGGTTGCAAACCCTTTTATAGGGGGTGTCTAATTTCAATGATCTTTCCTCTGCCATCAACAGTGGTTAAAATTAGTAGTTTGTACCCTGTCATATCATTAAATTACATTTTGTTTTGTTTGGCTGGTCAATATATTGTTTATTACCTGAAGTCTGAAAATACAGGTCCTACAATGCTTGTAACGCTTATTGCTTGCTTAGTTTCTGCAGTGTCATCAGGAACTATAAAAAATAAAAAAAACACCTTGCTAAAGTATTATCAGAGATAAACCATTACTGCCAACGTAAAAGAACAAAAAACTAACTTTAAAAAGTTAAAGATCAGCTTATGTAGTGCTGAACACTGAATTTCAGTCTCAAATTTTGTAAGCTAAATTGTACTTAAAGGAGTTGTCCGACATTAGCTTACCAAACATTTTTGAGTTTATCTGTGCTGTATTATCATATAAATCACCCCTACATTGTTATTTTTTGTTTTCTAACTTTTGTTCCTCTTGAATTAGGACTTTCTCCTCTGCAGCTCCTTGTTTACATTCAGCTCCAGCAAACTGACCACTTCCTGTGCCACACCTCCCAGTCAGAGCTGGCTCCGCCCGGCCTCAGTATCCAGGCTCGCCCCCTGCCCGCCCTCACTGTGATGGATAGATAGATATAGAGACAGAGAGATAGAGGGATGAATGGATGAATGAATGAACAGAGGGATAGATAGATATAGAGACAGAGAGATAGACGGATGAATGGGATAGATAGATAGATGAGAAAAACTTATATAATGTCCTACCCCCCTGGAAATTCTAAGCTGGCACCCTTTAGTGACTTTCATGTGGCACTAAGGTGCTTAGCCTTGTCTTTAGCCAAAAAATACATAATTAAAAAAAACGACGTGGGGTCCCCCCCATCTTTTGTAGCCAGCTAGGGTAAAGCAGACGGCTGCAGCCTACAAACCACAGCTGGCAGGTTCACCTTGGCTGGTAATCCAAAACAGAGGGCACCCCACGCTGTTATTTTAAATTATATAAATAATTTAAAACAAAAAACGTGGGGTCCCCCCAAATTGAATCACCAGCCAAGGTAAAGCGGACAGCTGTGTTCTGGTATTCTCAAACTAGGGAGGTTCACTGTTATTGGACACTCCCCAGCCTAAAAATAGCAGGCTACAGCGCCCCAGAAGTGGCGCATCCATTAGACGTGCCAATCCTGGCGCTTCGCCCCAACTCATCCCATTGCCCTGGTGCGGTGGCAAATGGGGTAATATACGGGGGTTGATGCCAGATTTGTAATGTCACCTGGCATCAAGCCCAGCAGTTGGTGATGTCACGCGTCTATCAGATACCCGACATCACCAAACCAGTCAGTAATAAAAAAAAAAAAAATAGACAACAAAAAAAGTTTTATTCGAAAAAACACTCCCCAAAACATTCCCTCTTTCACCAATTTATTGAAAAGAACAATAAAATCGGGGTCCGGCGTAATCCAATTGACCATAGGCAATGTCCCAGTCAATGAAGAACATAATGTTCCCCACTGTCTGGGAGACCAGTGCAGTGACCTGAGCTAACATCAATAGGTCAGCCCAGGCCACTGCAGGGGATGATGAGCGCTGACTTCAGGAGGTTAGATGAGATCATTACCTGCAGTGACGATCTCCTGATGTCACTGCCTTCTATGCCCGCCGCGTTCTCAGCAGTATCGTGAGAACCCGTGACGTCACTGCTAGTGACAGTCTCGGGTCGCTCGCGAGACGTGTCGTGAGAACGCAGCGGGCATAGAAGACAGTGACAGCACTGACATCGGCAGAGGAGGAGATCGTCACAGCAGGTAATGATCTCATCTAACCTCCTGCCGGCAGCGCTCGTTATCCCCACAGCTGCATGCACTGAGAAGCTGCTGATACACTGCAGTGCGAGCAGCCGCGGGGCTGGCAGGGAGCGGGACACAGACTGCACGGGCACTCCTGCTATCCTAAGCACTGTAAGCAGGGGGCCCGGTGCTGGCGGTGACACCGTGGGCGGGGAGAGTATGGGGTGCGGGAGAATGTGTGGGAGGGTGCAGGGAAGGGGGGCGGTGACTCATGCACTGTACAGCCCAGCAAGGCGGCAACAAGCTGTTCCCCGATTTGCATGTCAACATGGTCCTGCCCATGTTGACATGAAATGACCGGAAGCAGCAAAATCGCGGCAGGAGCGGTCACATGACCACTCTGAGCCAGGGGAGAGGGGCTGACAGCAGGGCAGGTAAGTGGTCACTATCTACTTACCTGCCCCAATGTATCCCAATAGGGTAATAATAAAAAGTCAAAATAAGCTGGATAACCCCTTTAAAAATTTACCACATACAGTACTTGAAGGCCTGTATACCTTTTCCAAGCAATCTTTTATATTCAGTGGTACCTCGGTTTTCTTTGATCTCGGTTATCGTTGGTTTCGGTTTTCGATGATTTTTTTCCACTAAAAATTTGCTTCGGTTTTCATTGATTGCCTCGGTTTTCGTTTATTTTTGTCTGCATGCCCATGTGACTATGCTGCTATTTTTGCAACAACAAAGGGTGATCCATACATTCTCTGGCTCTGTGTGGCATTATGTGAGTGTCACCCCGCTTTTCAGTTGCAAAATGTATGTAAGAAATGTATGATAAAATGTATTTATTCTTTACATTAGTGTTTTATATTCATTTAATATTCCTTTTATATTCATTTTATATTCATTTCTTATTGTTTTTAGTAATTAATCACTATCTTTATTCCCTATAAATTGTGTGTTTGGTATGTATTTTAGAGTGTCTAAAACGAATTAATTGGATTTACATTGATTCCTATGAAAATAATTGCTTTGGTTTTAGTCGGGTTCAATTTTCCTTGATTGTATTCAGACGGATTATCAACGAAAACCGAGGCATCACTGTACTTGTGAAAAGTGCTAACTTATTCCATTGGTCATTATAAAAAAAAACTGGTCATCATCACGTGTTGTTCTTTCTTGGCTTTTGGCTCTGTGAAAAACTCACCATTTGGTAAATATACAGAGTGTGCAGTGTTTTTCTGACAAACATAAGCCAAAATGACTTGTAGCAAAGCCAGGGAGAACTGGTTTCAATCCTAGCACTGCACCTCTTGATTACATGCACCTGCATAGCTTTGCCTAATGTGTTCACTTGGGTCTTGTTCACTCTGAGATTGAGCAGAGTGCAGTGTGTGAAATCTAGTAACCAGGCTGTTCAGTGTGAGCTGTGTATGAAGTGGAATACACCTGTTTGGTGCTGGAAGCTGCTGCAGCTCAGGCTAAAGGGAATACCAAGATTGGGGGGACTGTACCCCTTATTTGTGGAAAGCTTGCACCAGGAAAAGAACTCTAATCTTTTCAGATGAGGCCGCACTGACATATATGTGCCTGCTGAATGAACTGTTTACTTGCTATTATACTTTTGTGCCCAAAAGACCCTGTTTGGTTGCTAAATACCTTGGTGTTTTAGGAAATCAATAAACTGCATGTTTGGACCAAACTACATTGCCCGTGTAAATGCTACCTAATGTCCCTCTGAGAGCATGCATCGCTGCAATTGGTGATTTAATGAAGGCCAGAAGTCTCAAACAGCACATGCTATTACAGGTTAAACACTGAATGTCCTAGGTAAAAGGCAGCTACAGCATTTCCAGCGCAGTCTGAAAGCATGGAGGAGCTTGGTAAGCAATTGGTTCAGCAGCGGTAGCAGCCGTAGCAAGCCCAGCAAGCAACTACTCCTAATGCAGTAGTTATAGCAGGGAAGCCATGGAATACTGGGTTAGAGCCTAGCGCAGCAGGTCTTGATTACATACACCTGGCTAACTTTGCCTGAGGACCAGGGCATGTGTTCACCTGGATCTCTGTCTGGTAGGGAGATTGAGCAGAGTGCAGTGTGTAGAAACTGCTGAGTGACCAGGTTGTTTAGTGTGAGCTGTACATGGATTTCAATACTTCTCTTTGGTGCTGGAAGCTAAGGCTGAAGGGGGCACTGATATTGGTAGGACCGTACCCCTTATTTGTGGAAAGATTGCTCCAGGAAAATGACTTTAATCTCTTCGAGTGAGGCTGCACTGACATTCACATACGTAAGAAACTGGAGGACACAGGAGTTCGATGCAAAAAGAACTAAATGATTTATTAACAAGTGTGGTACAATAGTGCACAGTGAATAAGACCATAAAAAGGGAAAAAGCTACAACCAGCTCTGGGGAAAAAAGAGGACATATACAATGGTAGCTGTACTGCTAAACAAATCACACAAAAAGGTAAAAATGATGGCATTCACATGTAAAGTACAAGTGCATCATCACAAATCTGTAAGGGTAAATGACATCACCAAATTCTGCAATGAAAGGTGGAGTGTAATGGTCAGGAATCAAACCTGAACAAACAGCACTGTAAATATAGTAAAATAGAGTTGCTTTATGGAAGTATGTTATCTAGCAAAATATAATCAAAAGCATGTGTCACAAAGAGATTATAAATAGAAAACATAAACTTGTATAAACTTCATAAACAAAATGACACATACCCATAACAAAAAGGATTCAAAGTCCCAGCTTGTGGTGGCATAGGAAAGAGGGAGTCCCCAATGTATGTCTCGCTGTATTTAGTATTGCTTCATAAGGGGAAGGGCTAAAGTGTAACACCCACTGGTCCAGGGGGATTTTATGTCCTGCACGCCTATCACATGATTGGTAACGCAAGGTTAGGTGACTGCTAATACAGACACACATGCCCTACCCCAGGTCCCCGCCCCTATAGTGTAGGTAGTCAACACATGCGCAGGAGCAGGGACACGTCGCCTAGGCTCCTGTGCATGCGCAGAGACCAGACGAATGGATTGACCAGGGTATGGCAGAAGTGACATATGCACAAAGGAATTTCATAACAAACATGACCTATGACAAGGAAAAGGCCACTACCTCTTAATAAAACAGCCCACAAGAGTGTCAGACAAGACGCCAAATGAAGGATCCAAGTGACTAATACTGAAAGGATTACACAACACGAATATGTTACTTATGTAAATAGATTAAATAAAATCTGAATAAGTTTATACATATAAATAAACAAATAAATAGATTTAAATCTAAAGTATGGCACAGACTATATCATCCCAGAGGGCAGCAGAATCCTCATTTGATTAAATGATTTTTGACAGTAGATCAAATCCGGTTATGAAATATAAAATTAAAATCACAAATTAAAGGACATAAAACCGGCAAAAAAGGGTGAGAAAGAAGGTAACTGGAAATGAGCAACTATAAGAATGAGGCAAAACTCAATGCCTCGTTGAGGCTTTTGGGTGCAAGTGTATCCAGATTCACAATCCATTTAGTCTCGCATTGTGCTAGAAGTTTTTTAAGCATTTCCTCCTCTGATGCCCCATGTATGAAGTCGGTTTTCCTAAACCGTCAAAGGTTTGGTGTCGAGTTTATTATTATTATTATTTAATATTATTATTTAATATTATTACTATTATTGACATACTGTATGTGTCTGCTGAATAAACTGTTTGATATTATTCTGTTGTGCCCAGAAGATGCTGTTTTGGTTGTTGAACCCTTTGATGTTTTGTTAAATCAGTAAAAGTACACGTTTCAACCAAAACACTTTGCCTTTGTGAACACTACCTAATGCCTATCTGAGAGCGTGACTCCCTACGTGTCCTCTGATTTGTCAATGTGACCTTCTATGGATCTTTTCAACTTATGCATTTGGAGCTTTCCTAAGACTAAGGGTACTTTCACACTTGCGTTGGACGGCTTCCGTTGCTATCCGGAGCCTTGAGGAATTACGGTAACCGTTGCAGGAAACGGTTATATTCCTCATAGACTTCTATTAGCTATGGATAGCAACGGATGATCTTGCATTGCATCCGCCCCGCGGCGCATTAGTTGTTTTGACGCTGACCGTCAGTGACTGTCGGGCGGATGGAACGCTGCATGTAGTGTTTTTCTGCACTTGGCGGAGTGTCAAAAAAACACAACCTGCAGGATTCCGTCGGCGTCCGTTGTTTTTATATTGGGCGCCTATGGTGGCGGATTCCGTTAGAATCCGTCATTTTGACGGATTCCGTTAACGCATCCGTCTTTACACAACTGCGCATGCTCAGATGTGTAAAGTCAAGGAAAAAAAAACTATAACGGATTGCGTTATTTTGTACGATCCGTAGCATCCGTTGTGCCACTATATGCAACGCATCCGTTGCATGCGTCACGCAACGCAATGCTACGGATCCCGTCCAACGCAAGTGTGAAACTAGCCTTATACTACTAATGATACAAAGATAGCTGAGAGTAGGGTGTATGTACAAATGGACACTGCATATGTCTCCTTTTGTTTGCAGTCTTGCTAGCCAACCCCTATCTAACAATTGTCACCTATATAGGGAATAGGTGATAATTTATGTAGACCGGAATATTCCTCTGAATGGAACTTGCTGCCAAGTTTTTGCTGAAGTCATTTGAGAGCAGCATAATTTAGAGACAGACCTTTATCAAGCGATGTGCCACTTACTGACCTATTTGCTGTACATTTGATATCACTGATTTATCTGCCACAAATTGACCAGTAATCTGAATGCTGAGCTCTGTATAACCCCGCCCACACTTCTGATTGGCAGCTTTCTGTGTACATAGGCAGAAAGCTGCTAATGAGTGATGGAGGGTGGGTTTTTAGATATAGCTCATGAATAATGGGTACTTCATGGCAACAGATTTAAAAGTCCTATAATGATAATCTCCTGCTGATAAAACAGTGGTTGTATCAAAACTACAATAAACAGCTTAATAAATGACACTTTGCTGTAATTGGGGTATCTACTCTTACATTATGCACTTAGATCATATAGCAAAAACCTGGTGACAATCTCTTTAAGAATTCTGGAATAATGGGAAGATATCACATTGTGAGAATTCAGGAGATAGCGTGAAAGATGTAAGGAATTGACCATTACAGTTCTTTAAAGTAATTGTGTTCTCTACTCTCATTATATCCTAAAGAAAGTTTCCTAGGTCTTGTAATGGACACTGTAATTCTGATTCAACACTCCCCAGACAAGAGGAAATAAAGAAAAAAAAGGTATATTGTCCAAGTGAATTACTTTAGACAAGCTAATAACTTGGGGCCAGAAACACAGACGCAGGTTTCATTTACTAGAGTCATTCTCAGGCCCAAGGAAATTAGGAGATAATCAGCTAGGTAAGACGAAGAAGTCAGAAACTCACTGGGAGTACAGATGGATAATGCACATGTAAGCCTCACAAGAAAAAAGTACATCAAAGTGCATTGCAGAAAAATGAGTTGATTTCTAAAAGCCATAGTATATCTAACACGGTTATTAGAAATGTGAGCTTATATGTGTGTTATATATGTTTTTTTATTGGATTACTATGCTATCCAGAGGTAAACAGTCACTTTATACTCAAGTAGCCACTTGAGGAAATAAAAAAAAAAAAAGAAGTGTCAAAGAAATGTCATTGTGTATACATTTTTACATATCTTTAATTAGCAAATCACAGCCCTTTAGTCTAAGGAGGTGATCACTATAGAAGATTCCATGTGAAAAGAGACGGAAGGCACTCACCAAATATGCGGTAAAAAAAAAGCTGTTTTATTCGACCATCAGGTCAGGGGGAAAGGCGTGAGGGAGGTGGGAACACACAATCCGTTGGACGACAGCCGTTTCGCGTCTTTACAACCGACGCTTCCACGAGTCCATGGAGTGCCTTCGGTCTCTTTTCACATGGACTATATGGATTGTTGTCTATTGGAATGAGCACCGTGGCTAGAATGCAAGGAAATTTACAAGCCATATAATGGGTGTATAAACCTGAAATAGGAAGATTGAGCGGTTAGCTCGCTGAATGGTGCCAGCGTTTCATCCTTTCTCTGTTCTCACTATAGAAGATTGACCTGCCTACTATCTTGTTATGTTGACATAAATTTGGCCTTTTATGGTATTAGGCCTGTTGCCTGTGAGCATGTGCAATAGAAGGCTTTGCTGCTGTGACCGGCACATGCCTATATCCCTCCTGTTGAGCTATGTCCTGGTCACAGCAGCGGAGCCTCCTACTGCACATGCTCACAGGCTCTTGTGGTTACCTCCATATTCAAAGGAAATATTTATGAATTTATTTAAAACATTTTCTTTCTTTTTTTTCTCCTTTTTTTACCCATTATCAGTTAAACTCCTTCCTCTTTTGCAGCTTTGTGTGACAAAGGCATGACTTTTCAAAAAGCAGAATATTTTAATGGAAAGGGGACATTGCCTAATGTGATACAACATGCTGGTGTAGATTTCAGGCCCAGAGAAAGCCAACTAATAGGTAGTGTAGATTAATGTATCAAGCAGCATAAATCACTGTAAGAAAGTAGTAGGCATTTTAAGACTGTATATCGTAAGTTTAAACTGTCTAAGAATTACACCTTATTGATAAATCTGCCCCAATATGTTTTTGCTGAGATCTTGGAAAACTTAAACAAAATTGCATTGCATTGACAATGCTGCCACATAGTGTGAATGCAATCTTAATATTATTCTGCTAATAGCAGGTGCAATACATTTGACAGTGTACACAGCACAAGCCGCGCAGTGATTGGCTGCAGTAGTGATGTGCACTGTAGTTGTGACATCATGACTGCCGCCAGTAATCCCAACCTGAAGCAGCTGCAGAGGGCCAGCATTGGACTCAGCTGTATATTTTCATTTTAAATCACTGCTGTCCATTAGAGACTAAAAACCAAAAGGTGGAAAACCCTTTAACCTGGTCAATATGGCAGTGTAAATTTATTGATCTTCAATGGTAGCATCAAATATTGAAAGACTCCCATGTTACTCTCGCTATTTTACACCCTTTGAAAAGTAGCTGGGTTCATAAAGATTTTTTGGCCATGTGTATCCCCTGTTGCTTCTTTCTGCTTAAATGCAAACAGTACCAAATTTCCCATACCACCAACCTAGCCAATGGCCTAGAATGTAACAGTCGGGGGGCGGGTGGTGTATTTGTAGAAAAAGTAACAACCAAATTATTTACACCTTCTTGTATTATTTTGAAAAGGCCATATAAAATGCTGTTTTTTATATTTACATCCATATACATTGAATAAATTGGGCAGTACCTTTACGTTTCTCATCCCTTCAGTCATAGGCTCATATACAAGGAGCAGTGATGTGGTTACTTTACAACAGTTTCTTGCATCGCTTCCCACTCTGAAGGCGTCCTTGATCTTGGGTAACAGGTGCTGTGGGAGTGGGAGATGTGAGGGCAGCGCTGGCTCTCTGCTCCTGTTTCTGCCATAGCTTCTAACTGTGACAGAAGACATTCTTGATGGGCAGAGTTTGTAGCAGTGAGTGACCCCAGTGCCAGGGGGAGGGGACATGAATTATGTACTTTGGCCTAGGTCGTAGAAATGTGTATCCAGCCCTGTACACAAAGATCGAGAGACCTGTCAATCGTGCCGAGCTGGGCAGTGGACGCTTCTTTGATGCCAAACTTTTTTTAACAAACTATTTTCTCTGAAAAGCCATGGTGTGTTTTATGTTACCACTGAGTGTAACTTTTAACAGGGAGTTGTACAAGATTACCACGAAAGACCAAGAAATCACCAAGACGGCTGAGCAGTTTAACTTGTGAACCAAAGTTTCCAGTATTAAAAACCTATAAATGCATAGAACCGACAAATATTACACGTCTCATGGGTTATAAATCAGTACTGTAAAATAAGATCCTATTTAATACTTAAGCCATAAACCAATTTTAGATCTTTACATTAGAAAAATGCATATCATATGTTTTTAATACTTAAATTGGTATTTCCCTCTTGAAGATACAGTATGTCTGTTCTGTGTTTTAGAGCGTTAAATGTAACAATTAACTCGCCTGACCTGCCATGAATTCTGGCCATGTCTTTGATGACCATCAGGCCACCATAAGGCCATTGACCGAACCACGTATGATGGTACCAAGACGATTGTATAATTATGGAGTTTTTAATTACCGTATTCTATAAATATGATGTTTTAAAAGGAATTTTTAAGTATTGGATTTCTGTTTTCGGTTTGGTCATATTGGTGCTGCTCTCGCTGATCATAGTGCTTCTTACGACCAAGCATATCCACTTTGCGTCTATTGGTGAGCTGACCAACGCTTTTTTCATTAATGTTTCCAGTACTACTAAAATGGTACCTATCTTGAGTATATGGATAAACAGGTGAGAATAAGCCGCTCGAAACCTTGGTCTGTTGTGTACTTGCCTTCCCTTTACCCATCAAAGTCTTCATGACATCGTCTGGAGCCAAACACTTGACAGCATGCATTCATATCTGAAGATATGCAGTGACATTTCCCTCTAAATGTCACATCTTTGCTCTTTGTATATGTGTTTATTTTAAGACTGTTCTTTTCCTTCATCAAACCATCCAACCATAGAACCCAAATCTAATTGTATACAGGGTATAATATTAATATCTCTAATATCTCGTTAATTACTCTTCTGTGCATAGCCCGTCTATACAGAGCCGGCACCTCTCCTCATTCTGTACCCGTCTCCCCTTTATTTCACCTGCTCATGAATTATTTATCATCTAGCACCATGTGGTGTCATTCTGCAGAACGAGATTAAAGGGACAAATCAGGGAATTGTAATGCTGGAGCAGTTGCTTCATACATGACAGTTGGCCTTTTTCCCCCCCTCCTACCTCTCTACTTTTAACCTCTTCATTGCTGCAGTTATAGAATGAAAAGCGCTACATAATGTCTTGCACTCCCATCCCCGCTAAGAGTAAGAGGCTTAATCATGTCAGCTATTTTCATGTGTCACCAGAGCAGTAAACCTCTGATTGACAGAGCGGCTGGAGTCGAAATGATATGCACACTGCTCTCTAGGAGGAATATGACATTTTCCAAGAGGTCTGACTGTTTTCATTACTTAGATTTATACATTGATTTCTGCATATTCGAATGAGTGAAGTAATAGGAAAAATAAAAATCAAGGGGGCATCTGACATCTGAGCAGGAGGAGGATTGGAACAGAACAGCTTGTCAGAGTTAAGGCCTTAAAGTGACTCGTCTCTGGTAGAACACGGCGGTAATTACTGCTACGGGGGAATAGGGTATTGATACAAAGCGCTAATAGATGTTTTGTTTATGATTTGGCAGCGTATAGAGGCTGCAGCAGGCACCCATTGTAATGCTTCGGAGAGCCAAGGAGAAGCGTAGGAAACTTTGAAGAGCCTTGTAATTAAGTTACATAGTAGCGTCTGATGCCGTGCTGCCTAATTAGTGTCATTTTCTATAGAGCCGCAGTGGGAGCTGGCATTCAGTAGCTCTCATGCTAAGTTTGCTTCATGACAGGCGAAGATGTCACAAAAACCTCCAGTTTTGTTTAAGAATTGGTCTAATAATTGAACGAGAACTTCCCTTCGTTTTGTGTCTCGTCACCGTGCAGTCTGAATTTTATGCTTACTATTACTTTTTTCACCAGGAATGCAGAAAACGCAAACAAACTTGTTGTAGAGACAGGCAATAATAACAAAGAATCTTGAAAATGTTTCTCGATTAGGAGCTGGATACTGTGTTTATACGCTAAGTTGTGCCAGCGTTCTGGGCGACATGTGAATGATGTGCTACAATAAGGCAAACACAATTTTTTTCTACCCTATAAGTCATTTCTAGTTCTGCAATGATAAAGTCATAAAATAATAAAAAATATTTGTCTTTATATGAATAGTAGACAGAATATTTTGTTTAAAAACCATTGCATTGTAAACATCATTGTGATAAAGTCATAGAGATAATAGTGGTGTAGTCACAAATTGTGGTGTTTATTGTGATTTTCCATGAGCAAACAAATTTGCTTTGACTTTTTAAAAAAAGCCACATGAACAAACCCTGACCCAAGACTGCTCTGGATCCTGATGGTTGCATACATTGACTTCCCTTGCCTGGCTGCAAAAAGTCCATGGTACTCTAATCCATATAAGAAATAAGAGGTGGAAAAGAAAGCTTCCCAGTCTCCAATCATTCTTTTGAACAGTGGTCCCCAACCTTTTTTTTGTCATTGAGAGACACATTTAGCTCGTAGAGATGGTCGTGGGCCACATCCAGCAGAGCCCCTCCCCACCCCTGAGTAGGGACATCCAGCTCCTGCTCTCCCTCCCCCAGGAGAGAGCCCCTATTGCTGGTAAAATGATCCCCAATCGGAATCACCTTAGGCAGCATATTAGATCCAGGACTATACCTTCAGTATTCTCACATCATTCACTCCCACCACACTGTGACATCCAGCTTCAAACATCCAATCTGACTGGCAGTATGATCCTATACCAGCCCAGTATATGGTCATCCTGATCTGTTTCTGTTGGCTACTTGCAAGTCACCATAGGGAGACCTACTCTTCATAGCTGTTTGCAAGACCTGATGCTAATGCACCAAGCTGACAGACAGCTACGAGCCACGCATCACGGGCCTCTGTAAGCCACATATGGCTTCAGAGTCACAGGTTGGAGACCCTGCTCTAGGCCCCTTTTACATGGGCAAATAAATTGCTAGTATCTGCCAATGAATGTTTGGTCGCTGCCCATATTTGCACTGCACAGTTTTGCCAATTATCTCCCTTGTAAAAGCCCTTTAAAGGGAATCTGTCACCAGGTTTTTGCTCCCCCATCTGAGAGCAGCATACTGTAGAGACAGACCCTGATTCAAGCGATGTGTCACTTACTGGTCTACGTGCAGTAGTGTTTATAGAATCACTAGAGTACTAGTATTCCTGCTGCCATGCAGTCCTCCATATTCCTGAGCTCTTTATAACCCCCATCCCCACCACTAATTGGCAGCACTCTGCCTATACACAGTGTACCCTAAATTTGCCAAACAATGTTATGGGCGTGTTATGCAGAGCTCAGCTTTCAGAGAAGTGTTAGATCTGCTTCCGAGAAAACCGTTTTGTAATAAAAATGACAGCACCCAGTTCAGTAAGTGATACATTGCTGGCCCTGTACACCATGCTGGTCTCAAATATTGTATCAAAAACCTGGTGTAAGATTTCCTTTAAGGCTGAGCACACACGGCGAGTAAAACGGAGTGAGTGGAATGTGATAAAAAAATCGCATTCTACCCAGACCCATGTTACTCTATGGAGCCGCTCCTATGAGCGATTTTTTTCTCAGCCCTAATCGGACCGAAAAAACAATCGCAGCATGCTGCGGGCTGAATCCGATTAGTTTTCACTCGCACCCATACAAGTTTATGGGTGCGAGAAAAACATAGCATTGCATTCGCATCACACCGGTGTAATGCGAGTGCAGTGCGAGTATCGCATCAGCTGATAATTGAGGAGATAGGGAGATTAATCCCTCCCTCTTCGCAGCGCCCGCCCTGTCCTCCGCGGCTGTGCTGTGATCGCATCACAGTGGCATAACAGTCACATGACACTCTGCTTATACTCCATCAGAGTTGGGACCGAGTGTCATGCGATTTACTCGCATTATTGACCATGTGGCCCCAGCCTAAAAATTCAAATAAAAATAAATAATAAAAAAAAGAAAACCCTGCCTCTGCTGCGGCAGTCAAAAATGATGACACATGATGGCTAGGGACCCGGTGTACAGAGACCGGTGGGTGCTCAGCATAGTGTTGCCACAGAAGTCCAGGAAAAGTTTGTAAATTTGGCGCTAGGGAGAGATTTAAGTGACCGTCAGCGACCTCTTCACAACAAACCTGCCCTAAAATCTGCACAATTTGGTGTGGATTGTCGCTACAGATTTACCTACATCTTCCATTTGGATTTGATACAGAAATATTCATGTCAAATCCAGTATGTAAGATCCTAAACCAAAAAGAAATTGAGGGCAGGTGATATACAAAAGTTTCCATCAAGACCGTTTAGAAAATGAGGAGAATCTTACATGGAGAAGGTCTGGCTGTATAAAAAATAACAGTTTTCTCATGTCTCCGCTTAAAACTGGGATACCTAGCAAGTTAGCACACCGCCTGTTAAAGCATGTGACCCGACTTAATTAAATAGATAGATATATTTTTTATAAAGTGAAAGTTGGTAAAGAGCTTTCTTTGTAACATGTCCAATGTAATCGGAATGGCTGTCAAAAGGGCATAATGGGAGAAAAGAAGCTGGAAGGGTCCAAGGATCAATAGATCTTACTTCTAAGGTGTCCAAGAAAGTGTTTTATACGGCCATCCTTTTGTATATTTGCTTTAGTAAGGCACATGGGCACCGGGTAGGTTCCCATACTTGTAGCTCTCCTCTATAAGCCGGAGGGGAGAGATGCTGTCGTGAATAACTGTTCAGCCATCTGTTATGTGACCGGCCATTCTTTGGAACGTCCTGCAATTAAAGGAGACTATAGGGCTGCCCAAACCTGATATCATAGCTGCCAAACGCTAAGCCATCAGCAGGTCACCAGCAAGCGTGCATGAAGAGATATGTTCACTTTACAAATTTAGTTAAGGGACTGATGTGATTACTGTTTAGAAAATGGTTATTAAAGGAGTGTTCCTTTTAAAGAAAAATTGACTCAATACTTTGTATGTAATGTGAAATAAAAATCATATAGGACTCACTTTACTTTCCCCAGGTCCAGCACCGACTCTCCACCACTTCTCCAGTCTCAGTATTTTGGCTACAGCGGTGAAGTCAAATCGACAGCTCACATCACTGCTGCAGTCAATCACTGAGCTCAGTGGCTCATGCCTTCTACTTGGGCCTAGGCACTGAGATCAGTAATTAGCTGCAGCGGTGATGTGACTTAGGGAGCATGAATATGATCTGAGTTTGAGATGTTATATAATAGACTGTGCACTGGTGGAGACAGACAGAAGAGGGCCCCTGTGGCAGTCCAATAGTTCATCATAAGGCACAATTCCACCAGTTTTGCTGGTAGAAACGGCCCCCGGACCTCCTCAGCAGCTGTGCGGCCACACAGGTTGCACCAATAATTTGTCCACCACTGAGACTATGCTTGGGGCCCACTTTTCTCAAAGTGTAAAACCCCCTTTAAGAATAATAAATACAAATATTATGGCTTTTCTTTGCAAATATGTTATCTCATGAAGACACCCCTTGTCCACATACCCTATTAGAGCATATGGATGTAATAGAGGAGGCCTGATCCGCATGACCCCACTTTTATGTCACCACTTCTATGTTACTTTGTAATAGAGTTTTTTTGCTATAGACTAGAGCAGTTCATATATATATATATATATATATATATATATATATATATATATATATATATATATATATATTATACTAGCTGTACTACCCGGCTTCGCCCGGGTTAATAACTGCTGTTAACAAAATAGTCTATCTCTGTCTCTTTCCCTCTCTTTCCCTGTGTCTGTCTTTTTGTCTGTCCCTTTATCTGTCTTTGTCTGTGTCTTTCCCTCTCTTTCCCTGTCTGACTGTTTCCCTGTGTCTCTTTGTCTGTGTCTGTCTCTTAACCTGTCTCTCGCTTTCGCTCTCTTTCCCTGTCTGTCTCTTTCCTTGTAAGTCAGCTGCCTCTTTCCCTGTCTGTGTCTGCCTCTTTCCCTGTCTGCGTCTGTCTCTTTCCCTGGCTGCATTGTGACACGCCAACATTCCATATAAGGGCGTGGCTGCGCATTCTTCTGAAGTTCTGGCTGCACTGTGGCTCCCAGCTCCATTCGCTTTAATGGAGGCCGATTTTTTGGCGAATAACTGTAAAGAGCGGGGTTAAAATTTCCCCTCAAAACATAGCCTATGACGCTCTCGGGGTCCAGATGTGCGAGTGTGCAAAATTTTGTGGCTGTAGCTGCGACGGTGCAGATGCCAATCCCGGACATATACACACACATACACACATACACACACATTCAGCTTTATATATATATATATATATATAATATATATATATATATATATATATATAATTAGTCATCTGACACACAATGCTACATCCCTCAGCTCCTGCAGGGGTTAATGGGTGTTATATGAAGGGGGTTGTCTCTAAGTCAACCCCTTTAATGCACATGTTCTCCATACTGAATGAATCCATATTATCCCAGATGCTTAAAGTCATTTTCCCAGCAGTCCGGCTAATGTCCTTTGCTATGTCTGAATATTTATACACCCTGTACCGCCGGTGTTATTTACATTGCTTGCATTGTATTAGGTGTCCGTATCCTTATTTAAACCCCATGAAAGTGTAAGTGTCTTGTTGCAGGTGGTCACTAATGTACAAGTACAAAGCATGCCAGGAAATTATTTGTGATATTTGCATGTGGAATTTTTTTTAGGCCTTGGACTCGAGTGATCTTACTATATTCAGAGAGGAAAATAACCTTTCTTCATGCTAATCCTGAATGTCAAGCGCTTTCCAACATCTGGGAAAGTTTAAAAACCTCACTGTATCAAATTACCCTTGTGAAAGTTTTTTTTTCTTCCCGCTTTTACTTTCGCAGGGCATGTTGTTCTGTCATCCACTTTTGTAGATGGGAAACTGAGCCTGTTTTCCAGCTGACTTCAGCTTCCAGTAAGCATCAGATACAGCAACAGAGAATTACACGTGGTCCGACCATCAAGTGATGGCAATTCAGGCAGCTTTTTAATGACATAATTAGACAACATCCGCATGTCTTGTAATTGATATGCTTCTTCCTTTCAGATACTTCTTCCTTGGCTGCTGTTGTATTGCGTAAAATGTATATTAAGTTTACTTGCATAAGGCTATGCGCCCACGCTGCGGATTTTGCGCGGATTTTGCCGCGGATTTCCCGAAAATCTGCAGCAGCGGCACTTCCAAGCCATTTCAATGGCATTTTGGAAATGCTGTGTCCATGCTGCCGATTTTTCCGCTGCGGATTTGCCGCGGATTTTGATCCAGAAAAATCTGCAGCATGTCAATTGTTTGGTGCAGATTTGGTGCGGATTTTTGGTTTTGAATGGGGAAAGAAAAAAAAAAAAAAAATCCGCATCAAAATCCGCCGTAAATCCGCGGCAAATCCGTGGGTGCGGATTTGCCGCGAAAGTCGCGGATTTTCAGGCAGAAAAATCCGCAGGTACATTCTACCGTGGACACATAACCTAAAACTGCTGCTTTTACCACCTATTATACAGTAGTAAATATATGTTTGTATGCATATATAGGAAGATGATGGTATAAGTTCACTAGAGGACATGTTCAGTGTTCGTTGTATCCCTGTATGACGCGATGTGTGCATTATCCTTTGGTGATCTTCACTAAAAGAAAAAGCGGCTTTGACAGGCAACCACTAAGAAGGAGGGTAGACACTAAAGACGAGTGTGGAAAGTACCCAATTTCCAGAGGGGCAGATCACAAAGGCGATAATGTACAAGGCAGTCTGCAGGCTTAGAAATGCTGCAAGTTGTGAGAAAAAGCAGAGGGAGAGCACCTAGGACAAACTCTCCAGGGAGAAGCGAGGAATCATATCTTCTTCAGCTTCAGCAGGTTTTCAGCACAAGCTTGAAGTCCCACATGGACAATAGAAAGGAAAATCTGCACAGGAAAGAAGCTGTGCTTCTCTGACAGCCGTTGAAGGTACTTTCACACAGAAACCATGGTGCTATCTTTCACCTTTAGAAGTTATACAGCTGCAGGAATTTGTGGAGCATTTAGGTTAGCTATGAAGCAAAAAATATATATCTTTTGCCATTCAGCAAGTCCAAGCACTTTCTAGATTCACAAAACTTGTTTCCATCATATAGATTCATCCATCATGTTACTGGGAGGGACATGCATACATGAAAAATGTAAAATTAAGAGCCAGTTGCAAACTGCATATCAGTGGTCTGGATGAAGGCATAAAGGTTGCAGTCTGAAACTTGGGACCCTCATACATAGTAGACCATTATCTCCTTCGACTTGGCCTCAAGTTCCTGTGTTCTCTTTGAGAGAGCCGCTGCCAGAGGATTACCTCAGTGGAGGATGTGAGTGAACAAAAGGATCAGCCGTTAGAAATCCAATGAGCCAGATCCTTCTCCAGATGTTAGTGGAGGGATGAGAGGCCTCAATACACATTAAACTGTTGACTCTGATATCAGCGGACTCAGCTGACTACAATCCATTGGGTATAGAGTTCTTAAGACATACTCCAGAAATCTCTGAACATCTGCTGTTATGTGGCACCAATAATTTTGCAGCAGATCCCTTAAGTCCGGTAAGTTGGAGAGAGGTGGTGGCTTGGACTTTTTTTTTTCCAACACATCCCATAAATGTTTTTGTGTGAGATCTGGGGAATATAGAGGCAAAGTCTCCACCTTGACCTTTTTGGGTAGGGCTATGTCATGCAAAGGCTGAAGCTCTGTTTATACCCAGCAGCCAGTAGCTGCAGAGTTGTGAACCAAATTTGTGTGGCAATGGGTCATCGCAGTGCGTGGAGTTTTGGCCACGGGTGGCAAGTTCCATGCTCTGGCTCTAACTTTCATTGTGTTTTTTTAAACTGTTGTTGAACAATATTTACAGACTGTTAAGGAGCCTTATCGTTCTGAAATAGGAAATCCCCTTTAGGCAAAACCTCTTATTACAAAAAGATGTTTGTAAGAATGTTTGGATAAGTAGTTTGTATCATAGTAACATCCACATGAATGCTAGGACCCAAGGTTTCTTTCATAACATTGCTCCATGGGTCTAGTTCCAATGGTCGTGTGCCTATTGTAGACCCAGCCAGAAGTGTAGAGGGGTGAGCATGGCCCCTCTAATGTTCTGTTGCTGTGAAATCCAATATGCTGCATGTTGTAATGCACTGTGTTCAGACACCGGGTTCTCATAGCCATTAGTATATTTTCCAACGTTTATGATACAATGGGATCAAATCACAGTTGCTAGCCTTCACACCTCACGGAGAGCAATGAGCCCATTGCCCATTCATCAGTTTTACTTTTCTTTGACCACTTTTCCCACAAACTATCCACTGCATACGAGCAGCATCCAACAAGACCTGCCTTCTTAGTATTGCGGTGACCCAGTCATGTAGCAATCACAATGTGTGCACAGGCATGTTAAAAAATCATAATGGACAAATTGTGTCTTTTTGGTATACGCTTGACTAGTGTACACCTATCCCTTACTCCTACCATTTTCACTGGAGTTTGCACAGGAGCTCCGGTGCAGCCTTAGTACATCCGAGACATTCAGTGCATCAAATTGTTTTGCATAAAAACACGCTATTACTTCTATTTCCAGCTTTAATGAAGAAATAATTTTCTACATTTTTTTTTTCTTTGCTTTCTAATCAAATCCGTACAATACGTCAATTATTGGCTGGGTATGTTCACATATTCAATACCATGTATGCTGATACACTACCCATATCATTGATATTGGAAGGATACATGTAGCTTAATTTTCCCTGGAGTATATGTATCTTCGCACTTCTTCTCACTAATCTCCCCTGTAGCAATAAATAATCACGTCCCTTTTACTAGCTGTCCTGTTTCGACCTTTTCCAGTAGTAAATTCAGAACAATTACTCTTGAGTGATTTAAGATCTAGGCAAAAGCAGTCGTGACAAAGGAGGTGAGCAGTAAAACCATGCACTGTATATACACCTCATTGTTACATGTATTCATGTGTTCTTTATTACTTGTGCAATACAAATGTTGTGGTTGCTTTACGCCTCCATGGCCGCCACTCAGCGATGTGTAAATGTGCTGCCATCTATTCCTTCAGTGAGCTCCTAACAGCCCTTATCCACCCAAAGCAGCTTGCCTGGCTAGATGTCACTGCCTGACTGTGATATGTGACAGTCTCATCTACAGGGCCGTCTGCAGCAGGTTAAAGGAAAGAAAAGTAGAATTCATTAATGTGACACCAAAGTAGATAATGACTTCACCAAGGTCACAGGTAAAATATCAGTCCTGTAAGTGTAGGCCTGATTTGTCTCTGCAGCTTATCTTGTTCTTCTGCTGGGTGAATTTATGTCTTTGTGTAGTGCACTTGGACAACAGTGTGTTCTAGTTGCCTCTGACATCATACGAGATAGCATGTACTCTGTGTGCTGTACATAATGTGTATGCCTGCTAATGTGTGATTTATAGGAAAAAGGTGGTGACCTAAAGAACTAGAAGAACAAAAGTCAAATGAGGTTGGTCAACAATTAAAATCATACTCCTTTTACTACTAGGCCCGTTGGATCCTTTAGATTTTTTTTTTCACTAGCACTATACTAAAAAAATTATGAGGTCTATACTTAAAGGGAAATAAATGCTTGGTATCATTTACAGAAAGTTCAGTGACATGTCAAAATAATCTTTTCAGCTCCTTCTATTCCTATCATTTCTAATGACTGATTTGTCTAATATACTTGGCAAACTGAAAGAGAACATTTCGCCAAATGTTTCATGTTGAACTGGACTCATGATGTAATAGAGGTTGCAGAGTGGAATAAAACTTTTTTTTTATTTTGCCTCTCTGTTGTAGAGATATTAGCAATTAAAGTGTTTGGCACCTAATAACAAAAGCTAACTTAAGTCGTACTGGGCACTACAGATAGTTTTTATAGGGGGCATGAACTTTTTCCCCTGTATGATTCTAACCAATCATAAGCAGGTAGCAACAACCAGGGGAATGAGGAACATGGTCTAATCTTAGCTTTATAAGAAGAGGAAAAAAATGTGTTTCTTCTGCGCAGCTTTTAAAGACCTCAGGATGGAAAAACCCAGGAAACATTGATAGATCAAATGCAGTTTATTGTACCTGGATAGATTTGGAACATGTTGCATAAACCGCTTTTGAACTATTCATGTTTCCTGGACTCTTCCATCCTGAAATCTTTAGCAGCAGCGGAGAAGAAACACATTTTTTTGCCTTCCTCTTAGGCCCCCTTCACACGTCCGTGAAAATCACGCACGTGTTTCACGGACGTGTCAAAGGTGCGTTTTCCCCTCCGTGTGCCATGTTTATGGCACTACATGTGTTCTCAGTGTGTTATCCGTGATAACACACGGAGAACGTGAACTTTCAACTCACCTGTCCCTGGCGTCGCTGTCCGTGGTGCTGAACTTTGGTCTCCAGCCCTGCAGAATCCCCGCTGCTACCACTTCCGCCGCAGTGAAGTGAATATTAAATGAGCATAATGAGCGGTGGTCGGCAGCAAGTGACAGCACCGGCAGAGACAGCAGGGCAGCAGAAGGTGAGTAAAGTTTTGTTATTTTTTTTTCTGACACGTGTGTTTCTCCGGCGCGTGTCACACGGGACCGCATCCACACTACATGCGTGTGGTCCGTATGCGGGCCGCATGACACCCGTGCTGCCGGAGAAAAACGGACATGTATCCGTGTGGCGCACACGGGCTCACGTCTGCTCCACACGGAGGCACGGGCCAATGGCTGCACACGTGTGTGCACATAAACCCATTTATTTTAATGGGTCTATGTGTGCCTGTGTCTCCGGTACATGCAGGCACGTACCGAAGACAGGTGCGTGTGAAAGGGGCCTTACCTGTACGAGTGTACACATGGCTCTGCAGCAGCTACATCTCCTTCACTCGTGTATTGTTGTGTCACACCACTACAGCAGGTGAGGTCTATCTCTCTTTGACTATACCACTTTTCATGGGATAAAACCCTATTTGCGTCTTTACTCTCCAGTATTTTCTCCATACGTTCTCACCATAGTTAAAGCAGGTTTCTCAGTCTGTGAAATGTAATCACACTTTACTGTATGTCTGCTGTGTTTAATAGACTTGTCATCCCTCTGCAGGGAGATTAGGGCTGTCATTTTATCTCACACAGGAGCAGTATGTTCTGGTCTCACTGCAGGATGACAACAAGGTGAACCTTGGCAGACATTAGTGTAATTATTGACACATCCCTGCAAAGACAGTGATTGGGCTTAGCCATACAAGAGGATCAAGTACACGCCCTCCAGTGAAAACTCTCTGGTAACACCCACTTTGACTAAACAAAAGTTAACTCATTAGGGGTCAAATATTTTGGTTGCTACTTTCTCCGTAACATACAGGCGAAATTAAAAAAAATAAATAAATAATCAGCTTTGCAGGCACTACAGTATGTGTGTCCAGTTCAGCATGAAGAAATTGTTGAAAGTTCCTCTTTGAGTTTTTTTTTTAAATAGATTTTTTTATCCTCCCATAAACAGTGACACTCTTGTCTACCTGCTTTGGTATTGCAGCACAGCCACATCCATGCTCTTTTCAAAGACGTGATATGAGAAGTTTGCACTTGTGTGAGCTTGAGTTTTTTAGCACATAGGAGATCTGGGTTACAATTATTTTTACTACGAGGCAGATACAAATGTAAGAAGGAAGATCTGTATCTTTCAGAAGAGCTGATGCCATTGCTATAATTCTTCACAAAAAAAGCTGTGAAATGTGAAGGATGTGCATTGAATTCTAGATTTTGTGGAACCTGAAAGAGCTTTTGCCGGTTAGACATTGTTGAAGCCATTTGTAATGAAGCCACCACGGCTATGAAATGCTCAGTTTCAAATAAGTATCAGTAAAGCCTTACAAGTTCTTTTGCGTTCTTGACAGTGAAGATTATGCTGTTCTTTCTGTCCAAAATACTGAAGTTAGCAAAAACAACAACAGAACCAATTAATGCAAATGTCAGAAAAGTCTATTGTTATCTCAATTACAATCATTTACAACAACGCTATGGTCTGTGATTTCTGGTCAAGCTGTTTTTTAATATAGAATTTTTTGCACTGTATAGTATATACTCTATACAAATAAAAAAAAAAAATCTTATTTTTCCCAATGCTGTGGACTAAATGCCTATTAAACATTCATTTATCACAAGTGAAATCTTCATGTGGATAAAAAAATGAGAACAAATGACTCCTATGTATCATAATTATATCTTAATATTAAGTAGATGCTAGGTGATTTCTGAAAGTATGGGATTTGCTGTAACTGAGTGGTTGCGTCAGCCCTTGACCATTTTCGTAGCGTGCCATCTTAAAGCATTAGCACAAGAAAACATATTTGTAAATGTCCCAATATGTCTTCATTTGATAAAACAGTGGAAAGGAGAAAGGGTTAATCTCCTGCACCGCGACACAGTCCAAACGATGTAAGTTTAAAATATGATTTATTGGTCAACGCGTTTCAAAGCCCTCAGGGCTTCTTTATCAGGACAATGATATACCATTGTCCTGATGAAGAAGCCTTGAGGGCTTTGAAACGTGTGTGGCGGCACAGGAGATTAACCCTTTCTCCTTTCCATTCTTTGATCTCCACGTGTGTTCTGCAGTGGTCTACAGGCATTTATTGCGGTTGTGACCTGCACAGCCAGATCAGGTGAGCCTCATTCTATTCTTTAATTTTTTTGCATTGGATAAGACCCTATTTGCACAATGTTTTTTCTTCCCAGCTTTAATTGATGTTCATTTGATAAAAAGCAACTTTTCAAAAAAAATTTGAAAAAACCCCAGTAGTCACTGTGATTTTTCAGATTGGTCTCCTTGACAACAGACTACAAATAACTCAGCATAGTCTCATTTCACAATCATAGTCTCATCCATCTGTTCCCTACCTCTTGATTTTTATCCTTGCTGCCTGTACGTTAGATTACATAGCGTCACGTAAGATTTTACAGTGTTTATCCACTTTTCTGTGTATGCTGCTGAGACTGAATCTGCCGTAAACCTTGGAATCATGTTTAAAAATGTAAAAATCTGTCTATCCACAGAAGAAGCTATTTAGCCACATGGGGACACGGGAGTGTATACAAACTTTAGCTGGCATCCTTCACAATGACTGCTGGCTGTGAGTCTATTATATCTCATAGATGCATTCTGTATTATATGTGTATCACATAAACCTAAAGCTGCTGTCTCTACATCCACAGAAGGTTTGTAAGATGCTTCCTTTTTTTTATTTTTTCCCTCGTTAACACAGTTTATTTCAGTATAGTTCACTTTGAACTTGTTTGGCGTTAAATGTGCTCATGTGAGTCCGAATTGTGTTCTGATTGCAAATGACTGACTATTGCTTACAATGGCTACTAAGTAAAATACTTCTACCAGGTGCCCATAAAGACTGTAGAGAGCCGCGTGTCTGAAACGGTGCCTTCCCCTCTTCCCACCAGTCCCCAAATGAAAACACAGGCCTTGATGGGGTGAAAACAGGTCGGTCACAGTTTATTAAATTCATAGGAAGAGAAGGGGCCTTCCATGTCGTCACGAGCTCGTCGCCGCACCTTGTCTGCGATCGATCGGCGAACAGCCAACGAGGGGTTACGACCCTTGCCCCTCTCCACCTTTTCCGCTGTGACGTAATTTCAATACAAGGGTTTCATCTCTATACATTTAACATACAATTATTCTGGTAAGAAAACAATACAAATAATAAGAAGACACTGAGAATATAAGGGAGGGAGGGTCGGACAAAAGCTTCTAGGGGGGCAGCCGGAGGGAAAGAGAAAATCACTGACCCTGGGCACTGAATTTAACCCCTGTAGGTGTGGCTGGACCCCCCTTTCCCCTGTGATCCCGTTGGTCAGCTGGGCATCCCAATTAGTGGCTCATCTAGGGAATGGTGGAAAGAGGGGATATGGGCACGACCATGGTTTCCTTTAGCATTGGTCAGGTGGGCTCCACAGTCAGAGGCACGTTCCTTAAGAAGTACCGTGGCTGCCATTCCTGATTTCTGTATGGTATAAAGCGAGCTTTACACGCTGCGACATCGCTAGCCGATACTAGCGATGGCGAGCGTGATAGCACTCGCCCCTATCGTTATGCTGATATTTGGTGATCGCTGCCGTAGCGAACATTATCGCTACGGCAGCGTCACACGCACTTACCTGGTCGGCGGCGTCGCTGTGACTGCCGAACAATTCCTCCCTCAAGGGGGAGGGACGTTCGGCATCACCGCGACGTCACCGCGACGTCACTAAGCGGCCGGCCAATCAAAGCTGAGGGGCGGAGATGAGTGGGACGAACATCCCGGCCACCTCCTTCCTTCCTCATTGCTGGCGTGTGGCAGGTAAGGAGAGGTTCCTCGTTCCTGCGGCGTCACACGTAGCGATGTGTGCTGCCGCAGGAACGAGGATCAACTTCGCTCCACACGACAGCAGCGATATTTGAGAATGGACCCCCATGTCAATGAGGAGCGATTTTGGACGTTTTTTGCAACAATCCAAAATCGCTCCTAGGAGTCACACACGACGAGATCGCTACAGCGGCCGGATGTGCGTCACAAAATCCGTGACCCCAACGAGATCGCTGTAGCGATCTCGTAGCGTGTAAAGCCCGCTTTAGTCTTGCCAGAGATCATGCTATTATCAAGTTTTTTCCCAGTTGGGTGATTTCTTTAGCGATTTTTTTTTTTCTGCCAATATTTTTCAGTGATTGGCTATCAATTGAGACTGTTCACATTACCGGTATGGTTTCCATTTTGAACATTATCACGACTGGTATGTCTGATACCTGTTTTGTCATGGTTCCACTATTCTTGCCATCAAAACCAATGGAATGTCTGAAGAGTGGAGGACAGTTTTGAACAATGTGTTTTCAGTCATCTAATAGTAGCTTGAGTAAATTTGGACACATTTAAGATTTCATTGGAATCAAGGTTTGTTCAGGCATCCATTTTTTTATTTGTATATGAGAAAAAAACAAACAACTTTTTAATAAGTATGCTGGATTTTTGGTTCATGTAAAAAAAAAAGCTTCTATTAACCACTAAATAGTCATACTGTATATAGTGGGACTGTGTGGGGTCTTATAATATATATAGAGGGGGTATGTGGGGTTCATAATGTATATGGGGGGATGTGTGTGGACTCCTATGGTGTATAAAAGGGGTGTCAGCATACTTAATTCTGCTTAATTAGTGATACTATTAATATAAAATAATTATTATGTTAATTAATTTCTGCCTATTGGTTTGGACCTCCACAAGAGTCACAGTGTCTCATGTTGCTCTTCGGGAAAATTATTTGCCTTCCCCTGACATGTCCTTGTTTTTCTGTGGACCATTTCTCCATTCAGAAATCACAGAGATGTTGTTTTTTTTTTACCTACAGCACAGATAAAAAGTGCCATCACAAGTTTTTGTCTGTGAAAATCACGGGCAGCACACTGTTGACACTCTGACGAAATGTTGATGACACATGGATCCAAAACACTGAAGAGACACTGGCCAAACACTGATGACATGACCAAACCCTGATGAAATGCTGGCCAAGCCCTGATGAAACGTTCACCAAACCCTGAAGACACACTGACCAAACCCCGAAGACTCGCTGGCCGAACCTTGAAGACTCGCTGGCAGAACCCCGAAGACATGCTGACCAAACCACAAAGACTCACTGACCAAACCACAAAGACTCGATGACTGAACCCCGAAGACTCGCTGGCCAAACCCCGAAGACTCGCTGGCTGAATCCTGAAGACTCGCTGGCCGAACCCCGAAAACACACTGGCTGAACCCTGAAGATTCACTGGCCAAACTTTGATGACACGCTGGCCAAACACTGATGATGTGCTGGCCAAACACTGATGATACGTTGTCCAAACACTGGAGACACGCTGGCCAAACACTGGAGACACTTTTCTGCATGCATACATGAAAAACACTGATGTCTGAATGAGGCCTTTGTGTGAGTGCTGGAAACATTGTTTGTAATAAAGCTGGAAACCATTATTGGTCATGTTACTTTTGGTAAATCTTTGTACCTTTTGTGATTTTGTCGTTTCATTTTAGTTTTTGACATTCTCCCTTGGCTCTGGGATTTTTGTTATTAGCGCTCCTGTGTAACGCCTGCAGTGAGCAGTGCACTATGTGATGAACAATGTAAAGTGCACAGCTTGGGTGCTGAAGGCATAAATATTTAAGGAATACCATTCCATTCATATTCATAACCCGCACATTGAAGATTCTGTGGCAGTTAACTTGGGGCATCTGTGTTTTTGTGCCTGGTATATGGGGCCTTTTGTTGTTTGCGTTTAGATGAAATTGAGGATTCCTCTTCCAATTATATCCTTTAAGACTCTATGTGGAAGCGGTCATTAGTGGTTTATAGCTTTAGTCTAGATTTATGTCTCACAAGTATACTTCTATAATACAAGAGACTTTCTCTTTGCATAAATTAATTTCAAATCACAGACTTTTACGAGTGCTCTTCAGAAGCTGAATAGGATCCTGATTAATTTTTGTTCTACAATTGCAAGGCTTTATAGAGAGCTAAATTTAGATTACAGTCATGAATATTGTCATGTTAACTTGTGGATATATGTGTGTTCTGTTCCCTATGAATGGCCGTTCGGAGAGGGAAAAGAAAAAAATTGGTTCCACATAGGTTGATTTATTGCATTTAACCAATCCGAATCTCCTCTCTCTAATGTTCCAAAATGTTGTAAATTGGATTTATATGCATAGTAAAACTGAATTAATCTGGACTAGTCTACACTACATGAATGCAATGAACATTCATGCGTATTGTAAAATATTTCATATCACAATATTCTCATTCATATGTCAAACTTATTGGAACAGTCACTTGTGGCTAGATGGATAAAGTACATAGCGAGATTAGGTAGTTTAATGCCTTGATGCCTTGTTTATAGCCATTTTCTGTATTTATTCTGAATTGTGCATATTTTCATACTTACTATACAGATTTCATATAGAATTTATGAGAATGATGCACAGCAATATAGGTATTGGCTCTTTACCTGATTGAAAGGTTCATTAGATTAGGCAGCTGATCTGCAGTACCTGTGAGCAGCCACTAAGAGCGGTGATGTTCCACTCTATATATGGTTTACATTGCCACTGCGAGAGCTGTAAACGGCTGATTATATCGGGTGTTAGATCTAAGGATAGTTAATCAATATGAATGTAATGGAAAATCACCTTTAAAGCCACAGGAAATTACCTGCATGTTACTAGTTATCAAAATGATGCCCACTTTTATGCAATCACTGAGTGATCTGCCATGATTGGCTTATGCTGTACTTTCCTGCTCGCCAGCTCCCTGTATTCATTCTGCACATAATACTGGAGATCCCCCTGCTTCTTGCATATAATGTTACATATTTTCTGGTTCAAGTGCTAGGAAATTAGTATAATGTGCAAAGAGACAGTGGCCAGAAGACTTTTAGTGCCGTAAAGCTTCAACAAGAAAGTTTAGTCATAGAAGGGGACAACGTAGGTTTGTCAACTTCTTCTTTACAGCCCAGCAACTTGCAGCCATTTTGTTATTTTTGGGGGTAAGGACCTATTGTGCACAGTGCACCTTGGTAACTTGTATTTAAGGGATTAGAGAGAAGGACCTAAAGGTTATCTACAAGTAGATGAACCTCCTAATCCATCTATATGGACATGTAGGCCATACAAAGTTGAATAAAACTATACCTTAATATCTGCAACATGTTGTCTTATACCAGAGAAATCCATGTTTTTCTTAATATGCAAATGAGTTAAGATCTATGAATTCAGAAAGAGATCTCATCTAGAATCTGCCTCCAAAGCTTATTTTTAATTAAAAGGGGTGTTACCAGTGTGGGACATGTAAATGAGGAAAGTAGACTATCAGTCATTCCATGTCTTACACTGGTAATGCCCCTTTTCACTGAAAATAAGCCCTGGCGGGTCTCATGGAGACTTACAGTATGTCCTGCCCATAGAAGCTTATTTACATATTCAGAAAAATGTAGAATAAGACATCTGTTTGCAGATATTTTATTCAACTTTCTATGACCTATGTGCCCATATAGATTGCTTAGGAGGATTGATCATACTGACTAGAGATGAGTGGACCTGTGGAAGTTCGGGTTTGCTGTCAGACTTTAGGTAAAGTTCATTTCGGGACCCGGATTTGACCTGAATTTGATTCTAGAGGTCAAACCCCATTGAAAGTCAATGACTGGGCAGTTCAATTAGTCACCCACATACAGCCAGCCATAAACAGAGCATTTCTGGGGGAGGACAGGGTTTTGTTTTTTTTGGGACACACTACATCCGAAACCGATGTTTTTACGCCCATTGAGAGCCATTCAGAGACTGCAAGTGGCTCACACTGGCACGAGCACCAAGTGCACCCGAGCACAGCAATGCTCGATCGAGTGGTTAGCATATGAGCAGCACCCGAACTCCATACTCGGACACCAAGTTTTGTTTTTTTCTTTTATAAGTCAGTGTTGTGTAGAAACACTGAACTTTACAGTTCGGGTTTACTCATATCTGCTACTGACAGATTCCCTTTAATTGACCTAGTATGTTACTGAAATATGTCCAGATTTTGATTCTGGTTTTTTTTTTATATTTTAGCCAATATCTGTTTTTGGAAATCACTTTGAAACCCTTCACTTTGAGTGTAACTGTGAACCATTTGTTTACAAGATCCTTGTGTGTAATTGTATGTAATGGTAACCTCCAGTCTGTGCTTGGGAGCAATTCCCAGACTATCTGCTGGGTACTTTTAGATTCCTCTTCATGTGGAATGCTGTTTGTGTTGGTTAGAGGAAATGATCACAACTGGGAAATTGTATCTTCACAACATTTACTTTTAATTAAATGTTGCCCTATATTCCACTGTAAATCCTTCTTGTGGCTTCTGGTGACGCAGTCTGGCTGTGTGATGAAATAATTTTAGAAACCTTGAGCTATTTCTGATTAGAAGTGTTTAAAGAAATTGTTAACATGAATATTTGACTGGAATAGTTGAATTTGTATATTTTCTTTGGTGTTCTATTGATTGATTGTTTGATGTGAAAATCTAATACAATATGTATTTATATATTGTGATTAAAGTGTGACAAAGGAATAACAAATTTTGTTCTCCCAACTGTTTTCTGATACGCTTTCTTTGCAGCACAAGTGCTCCAATAGCTGACAACATCAAAAACCTTTATCTTATGTATGGCTATACAATGATCCCTCAGCTATCGCGGGAGTTACGTTCTAGAGATCCCTGCAATAGGTGAAAATCCGCGGAGTAATATTTACTTTATTATTTACCTGTATATTTCAGATTATAAGACACACGTTTCCTCCCAAAAATCTGGGAGGAAGATGAGGGGTGCATCTTATAAGCCAAATCTAGCTTACCAGGGGCGGTGGAGAATGATGACAGGAGGCAGAGACAGTGCTGTGGACTGTGCGCTGTGGAAGGTGAGGCAGGGACCATCTTGAAAATGTCGGCAATGCATGCTTCAAATAATGGTGCTCGAAGTTAGCACGTGCGCAGAATAAGCTCTCAGCTCAAGATCTTATCTGCGTACGCACCGCCTCCGGCCCATTGATCTCCCAGTAGCAGACATAAGAAAATTTGCTCGTGCGCAGATGAGAGCTTAGTTCATCATTGAGTCGATAGCTCAATCTGCGCACGCGCCGACTCCGGGTGCCATATCTTTGAAGCCCGCACCGCTGACAGTTTTTGGATGTTCCTGCCATCACCTGCAGTGAGCTTCTTGGACACCTGCCACACTGCCTGCAGTATCGCCTTGCTCCACTACTGCCCCTGCCTCCTGTAACCCTGCTCCACCACCACTGCCGAAATAAGTAAACCGCAATACAGCGGGGATGACTATACTGTGTATTAAATGGAAGTAAACCAGCTACTTCTAAAAGTACAAAGTTTGGATGGATGATCCCAAAGCCAAATATGAAACCGAGGCTCAAAGCTAATCCACAAATACCATTGAATAGCAAAAATCTGAATCAGTTGCACCTTGATTACTATCGTTCTGTTTTTCTGCATAACATCATTGGGTTCCTTCTCCAAATGCGCATGCAAAAAAGAATTTTAGATTTCCAAAATCTGTGGATAAGCATTTTTGGCACTGTCACAATGTGCCTAAAATCATTTTAATTTAGGTAATGGAAAGCAATCCTTCACCAATTTTTATTTTAGCAAATCGTATGCAAAGCATTGAACAGGTTGGCGCCATGCTGCCATAATGATTGGATTGCAGGGCAATGCCAGTATGTATTCCATTGTGCCGCTATTAGCCTTACATCAACAAGTGTCTAAATTGAGTGGAAACCTGCTTCTAAGCTATAGTTAGCTTGGTCTGAAACATAATTTTTTTTTGTCGATGCGCCCTTATTACATCAAGAGGTGAGACAAAACAATCACTGATCTTGGTGGAGACCAGCCAGAGAAAACACTGCCGGCAGCCAACAAAGGCGTTCAACACAGTGAAATCCTAGGTGCATTGCCCCCTGGGAAGTATGCAAATCAAAACGGTCCGTTGAGCCTCTGTTAGGAGTCTTGACACGGAAAATAGCCAGATCAGTGAATGTTTTGTCTTGTTAGTCTACTAGGCATTGCTCCCACATGGCCAGAATCCGACTCCACACTGATGAGGGGCAGTACCCCAAAACAGCTGTCTGTGGATGGATACCTGGCCTTGGTATTTCCCTTGTCATATCTTTAAACTCGTCAAGAGTTGGATATTGACTAAAAGGGCCACTTAATATGGTGGTTATGGTGGTCTCTTAAGAAGAGCCACTCCTTGGCTAGGTCCTTCCCGGAGGAATATATGGCTATTTACTGTGTCGAGACTCCTAACAGAGGCTCCACGGACCTTTTTGATTTGCATACATCAAGAGGTGAGCAGCCCAGATGAGATTCTTAATACCTGTGCATGTGTCCTACCAGGCACTCCTTGCAGATGTTGTCCTTGATGGGACTATCCACTGAGCCACAGTGCTGCCCAGTCCTTCTATATTTTCCATTCCTTTTGAATCCACTCCTACTTGTGGCTCAAAAATCTGTTGTGAATTTTTTTTCTTTCTGACAGTCTTTAGAAATCTAATAAAACAGTAAATTTTATTGTTCTTTTTGGGTTGTTTTAAGACCCATGCAACATTTAAAAGTGATCACCTATGCGATTTGCACTTGCTGTTTTAAATAATAAAATTAATATAGAAATTTATGATTATTTTTAGAATTAAGATGCCTTATTCAGCTGCAAACAAGAGCCCCATTCATTACTTGTGATTTCTTGAAGTTTATTTTCTTTTTTTTGTCTTGTATTTGCTGATGTTTTTGTACCATATTCTTCATTCAAAATGGTGCAATTGGTTCAGGAGTTTGGCGCGATATAAAAAATGCTCTATATTTTTGTCTTTAACCTTTTTTTTTTACAACTTATGAGCACAAAGAATTTCAAAAACGTAAAGTCGAAGATTTGTCGAGATGTGCCACATTGGACCTTGGGACCCTTGTTTATTGATCCTTAAGAGTACTCGGCAATAGCAGACAGGCGCTTTCTAATTGAGTCCTTGTTTATTGCTTGGATGTTTGGGGCTAAGGCGGTCTTGATTGACTCATAGAACACCACCATTTCTGTATAGTGATTTATTTATTTTTTTAAGACTACTGTAGTATTCATATATAGCTTGGCTGGCATGCTAGGTAAAGTAAAATCTTGGGTAGCTGGGTTGCGTCCACTCTACTGTCAAGTTTGCCTTTCCTTTGGATTGTCCATACGTCAATTCAAGCCCTTTGGTTGGGTTCCTCTGAGCCTCGGTGGGACACAGGCTTACTGTAGAAGCAGTTGATTTTTTTCCCTCTTGTGAAGGATTGTTTCCTTCATGTGCTGTTCTGTGATGTGTAGTTCACCTTGAAATTTATCTATAAAGTTTGTGTGTTTAATTTGAAAATTCCACCTTAAACTTTACTCCAGTTACAGACTGGAGTGATATACGCCAAAAAAATGCAATATTTGGTAAAAAATTGCATTTCCTGAATCTGTCTAAAACTGGCATCTGGATGAGCAAATAATCTAAAAAAATAAAGTTTAAAAAATGGTGCTAAATATGTAAAGAATAAGGCACAAAGACTGAATCCAGGAAAAAAATTATTCCAGAAAATTGGACTAATACAAAACTGTGCAAGGCTGCAGTTTACTTGAAGTCCACCCCTGAGGAAGCCTATGATCTGTTTTCTACATCTTGAGTGTGAACCAGTTTGTTCTCTAGATAGTGGCTTAGTGGCTGCTCTAATGTCTTTCAGACTTCACACGTCTAGGATTGGCTGCCTCCAAAAAAGTACTTGGTTTGTAGAGGGCTGTGGCTACAAATATGCAAAATAAGGCACAGCCTAAACTTAAAATTACTAACCAGGTTGTCCACTATTAAGACAATCACTTCTCATTCCCTATGTTTGCCCTTATTAAAAATAAAAAAGCTTATATTGCCCTCCGCTGCCAGTGTGGTTCCAGTGATGTCTGCACTCGCATTTCCGGGGCACATATGAGGTTGAAAATATCACTCAAGCGAAGTACCCAATCACCACCGGCTTCCCTCTCCCCTGCATTTGGGCATATATGTAATTAACGGGAAATGATAAACCTGGCTGGCTACGCACTTCCTGTTAAGAGAGGGAAGAGAGGGAAGCCGGTGGTGATTGAGTGAGGGGTTTGCATAACATTACAAGCTCACTTGAGCCCCAGGACAGTGAGCATCGGCATGGAGGCAAACATGGGTAATGATAAGGGGTTGTCCTAGTAGTGGACAACCCCTTTAAGTGCTGGGCAAGTTGAGCATGATAGCTGCCAGTATTAAAAAAATGTAGCTGGTTCTCCAATTTATGAATTTTGAGCTGGCTTCATTCCTCAAAGGGATTCTCATGATGAAACATCTCGTTTACTAGTTTAAAGCCAAGTTCAGACAACCCTTGTAAAAATCGGGCCAGTCACATTGTAAATTGCAAATAAGACTGTCTCCTTGTGCTCGTCCAAATTGCAAATGAGCGAAAGATCTGCCTACTATCCCATGCACTATACATTTTTTTTAAAATTCATGACAAAAACTCAGTACAAACACACCCTAATGTGGATTTTAATGTGGATTTGCTGAGGAGTTGCTGCAGCTTTCACAGTAATCTGATTTTCGGCAGATTTGTGATTATCACGTGACTCGACAATATTGAGAACTTCATAAGAAAGTTTAATAAGGTGCACAATTGTCTAAAAGTCAGTAGGATTCTTGCGCTCTCGTGGTAATGTGATCAGACTACCTGGAAGCTTTGCTCTTTATAAATAAGTAATGTGACTTCCTTTCCTGCTTGTCCATTATAGATCCTAGTTACAACAGGCATTCTAATTACATTGCCTTCCCCGGTAAAACAATGATCAAAATCCTCATTCTTTCATTTAGAATTTACTTGGCCGATGTAGTGACAAGAGCTGACAGCGCTTCCACTACAATTAATTGCATTAATTAAAACAAGGATTTACATCCCTCTGTTAACTCATGTGTATCTCCTGGCCAGAGAAGGTTCACGGAGGTTGCATAATGGAAGCTTTATCCATACTGGCGCCACTCATATCCTTAACAGTTCTACCTGTTTATTTCTGTGTAACAATGGAATTTAAGACAGCCTTCATTTGTATTGCTTACGGCAAGGAGTTCTTGCAGGAAATTACAGGAATGCAGTGGAGTTTGTTTTTTGGACTATGGCCCTAATTCATGAAGATTGGCGGTTTTCACGAGCGGACGTGATGGAGTCTGACGCTACTGATTTATTAAGAGGCATAATCCGTCCTGTCTGAAAGTGTGCACCTCGCTACAAATCTTTCTCCAGTAGTCATGAATTTAACGAGCAGTGGTTACCATGCCCCTTTACCACCCCAGCTCACCCACCACATTGTTGGAGCCAAAAAGTCACAAAATTTTAGCACAATCTCCTTCACATCACGATTTTTCTAACTTTTTAAGCTTTTTACACCAGACTTACAGGATAAAAGCTTTGATGAATCAGGGACTTATAGCTTTATTTCTGCCCAATATTTCCAAACTAAGTAGTGTATCTATGAGGCAGATCCACTATCGTGTTAGACATATAACCAAGTGCTGAGTTTGACAGAAATGCCCCAGCACTTTTGCTTTCTTGTACCTAGTGGCCAACTTGATCATTTACGCTGCTCCAGGCATTTTATGGGCAGATTTTAATCCTGCCATGATTTTTCATATTTTTCATAGGCAATACAATTTCCACCCCTAGCTTCTCCAATTATACGAGGATTGTAAGATTAATTTAATGAGTTTAGATGCTTGTCTTGCCTTTGCCAATGTAATCTTCTTACCAAGGACTCGGCATCTGAGCTAAGCATTAGACGGAGAATGATTATTGCGCTGTGCTTGGAGAGGTACTGTTGTTCTTTCTCTTGACTTTTTGCCTCCCTTCTCTTTCTAAGATGAAGATTCTCAGGAAGTATTGGCTGAAAGACACAATTCTTGTAGCCAGTTTACTGAAACCAGCTACGTCTTTGGCACTTGTTTCAGGCAAGAAATGCATTCCCAAATTCCTTATTTAGAGCCTTGTCTTTTTCTATCCCTTTTGGTACGGCTTGTTCTTTCATCTCTCTTTTATCTGCTTGTTTGTGGCTTGTTTAACATGAAGTTGGATGAGCAGTGAAGCAGGAGATTTAATATGATTGGGTCAGCTAATATCTGGGACAGAGCTGTCACAATCCCTTAAATTGACTTTACAGATAAGAGCTGGCTTCTCACTGGGGGGGCCATAACAATTTAAGCATTTTTTTCCTCTATTTTTCCATGTCTCTGGATATGTGTTCATCCAGGGGATAAAGCTCTGACTCTTCAAAGGTTCCATCGCCTAATGGTTCCCCAAGCCACTGTGACAACGCTGGAGAAATAGGTTTTGGCTTATATACCTTCTAGCATGCTTGCTACCAGTAAATGAGTGTGACAAGAACTGGCTGTGAGGTCACCTTAAGACTGCTGCGCGGCTTAAAAGTTAAAGCAGTTCTGGCATATATACTGACTTTTTTAAATACACTGTAAATATCTTGAAAGCTTGATCCATCGCAGCAGTTTTTTTTTACCTGGCTGCACATAAATGTCTCTGATAAGTTTGCATCCAGAGAAATGTTAGGATTCATATGGTCTAGGACTCTAGGGTTTAAAAGTACAAAAGTAGCAGCTAAGGCTGCTTTCACACATCCGGTTTTTGTAGTGCGGCACAATACGGCGCTCTGCAGAAAAAACGCAACAGTTTTTTTTTTTTGCCGCTGGTTGTGTTTTTTCCCGCATAGTCTTGCATTAGTGCCGTATTGTGCCGCATGGCCTTGCGTTGCGTCCGGTTTTTGCCAGATGCGGCATATTTAGCCCATGAGGCGGCCGGATGGAACGTTGCCTTGCACGTTTTTTTGTGCGGCGAAAAAAACGCATTGCGCCGGATCGCGATGCAGCGCGATTTACAATGGAAGCCTATGGACGCCGGATGCGGCGTCCTGCGGCAAAAACCGCATCTGGCCGCCGGATGCATTTTTTTGCACTGCGCATGCTCAGTATCAAGCCGCATCTGTCGCGAGCGGAGGAGGGGACGCTGCGCTCACCCACTGCTCGGGTACGGCTGCTGCTGCTGCTCGCTCGGTCGGTGGCTCGAGCGGTGGGCCGGATCCCGGGGACTCGAGCGGCGCTCCTCGCCCGTGAGTGAAAGGGGGTGGTTTGGGTTTAGGGATATTGTCCGTGACGCCACCCACGGTTGTGGTGAAATTGGTGACACCGCCGCTGCTCTGGACGGGGATCCTGGGAGCGATGACAGGGAGCAGCTTGGATGTTGTTTCTTCCCTCCGTGGGTAGGGGGGTTGGTTGTCCCGGGGCCCGGTGAGGGGGGGTAGGGATGGATGGCAGGCGGGTTATGGGGCCTGGTGAGGTGCAGGGTCGCGGGGGCAGCGCTGTGCCACATGGCACGGTGGTACTCACTCAGCCAGTAATTCACACGGAGTCTCTGGTCAAACAAACGGCTGGATGGACGGGTCCCACAGGCGGCTGCGGTGTTCTCCTCCCGGTAGGTTGATGGTGACTGCCTTTCCCTGCACCTGTGTTGTGTTACGGTTCCAATGGCTTCCCACCGGTAACCCGCTCCCCAGCTTGGATGGATGCTGAAGGAGCCCCTTTTGCCTGCAGGCTCTGGCCCTGGGAACTGTAGCCTTGGCAGTGACTGTGTTTCCCTCTACGGTGTGAGCTGTTGCCTTCAATCGGGTCTTGACTGCTGGGAAACCCCGGAGGTTCCCTTCGCTAACGGATTTGACCAGTTTTACGGCGACTCCTAGCCTGGTCCGTAAGCCCTGCCGGACGGTGCTGGCTTTTCTTTGCTCTCCGATCCGGTACCGCCGGGCCACCGCCCGTCCACGGTTCTTACGGTTTGCTCCAATTAGCTTCTCATGCAGACGGTCACCACCGTCTGCCAACCTTGCTGTTCCGTCCGGGCCACACACCCGGACGCCGTCAGACTGCTCCTCTACCACTTGACTCCTCACTCCTCAAACTTCAAACTCTATCTTTAATCTGCTTCCTTTTCCCGACTCCAGGACTGTGAACTCCTCGGTGGGCGGGACCAACCGCCTGGCCCACCCCCTGGTGTGGACATCAGCCCCTGGAGGAAGGCAACAAGGATTTTGTGTTTGACTTCGGTGTGCCTAACCGGGGTGTGGGGTGTGTTGGTGTAGTTCTGTGACGACCTGGCTTGTCCAGGGCGCCACATTCCCCCTTAGTAAAATGCAGACGGTCCGCGGGCTGCCCATCCATCACCGGTTTTATTTTTCACGAACTGAAAAAGATATAAAACGGTAAAACATGTAAAAACATCACAGCCATTTTATAACGGTACGGCTTCCGCTCTTCTCCCACCCAAACAACCTGGCCCTGATGCTGCCCCTAAGAAGTGGGCAGCACCCCTTGCCCCAGTCCATCACCAGGCTGCCCGAGCGGGTTCTGTCTCTTTCAGGGGACCCACGTCCATGGGGAGCCCCTGAACCCCCGGAGAATCGCCACCGGTTTCGGCAGTGGCGGGCCTGGGCCATCACTTTCCTCCAGGCCCATCCTCCCAAATCAGCCTCTCCGGAGGCGGTAACGGTACAAGCCAATAAACATTTTTATTTACATCCCACTAGTTTGTGGTTGCCCTGCATTTTCTCGGGCTTGTCCGTAAGCAGTTCCTTACGCAAGGATTAAGGACAGTCCCCACGGGGACAACAGTTGCCGGCAACGGCCGGTTCAATCACGGTTCAATCAGGTAAACTTCTTCGGTTGATCATCTTTACTTATCATTCACAAACTTCTAACGGTACTGGTGGTCCCAACGGGGACAACTGCAGCGGGGCTCCGCTGCCATCACTGCTCGCGTTCATCATCCTCAGCCGGCCTCGGGTGGAGGAACACGGGAACCAGCCCCTCCAGCGCAAAGCAGGCACGATGAGGAAGGGCCGCACGGTACCCGTTATTTCCACTCCGGGGAATGTAAGTGACCTCCATATCACACAGGGCAACAACCCCTTCATCCTCCTCCGAAACAGGCTCTGTGTCCGGTCCGGAGTCGCTATCATCCATCCCTGTGCTAGGCAGGTCGCCGCCAGCGGCCGCAGTTTCCGGGCTCACCACTCTTTCGGCTACCGTGACGAGGGGGCGTACGTCAGACGGACCAGCAGTAGCGCGGTGCACGGGCAGGGAAGACGGAGGCGGCATGGGGGCCAGGGGTAGACCGGGTCCTTCAGCCGCAACGGCCGATCCCTCGGGGACACAGGGGCGTGGGTCACTCACCAGCTCCTCCATCATGGCCTCCATTCCATACACCCGAGCGACCGCAGCTACCTCCTCCACCTCCGCGGTCCACTGCTCCATCAGCATACATATCTGACTCCAGTAGCGTTGGCAGATCCCTGCCGTTCGGGCCCTAAGCCACGCCGCTGTTCCGGGCACCGGCTCTGTAGCCTCCGTGTAGCTGGGTGGGGCAGACATACTTTGCAGGAATCAGCAGATCGCAGGGTCCCGGCGTCCCTGCTCCTATAACCGCGGACTACATGCGGCCAGACGCCATCCGTCTCCCTTAGTCTTTTTTCCGGCTCCTCTTCTACAGGGGCGGGATTTCGGCTTTCGCGCCTCCACTGCTCGGGAAGACGCTCGAGCGGGGACTTTTCGCGCCCAAAATGGCGGCTTCTCAAAATTTTCGGCCGGACACCTCCGGCGGTCACAAGGCGCACCTCTACCAGACGGCAGAGCGGTAAGATCCTGTCCCAGGAGGGGACGCTGCGCTCACTCACTGCTCGGGTCCGGCTGCTGCTCGCTCGGTCGATGACTCGAGCGGTGGGCCTGATCCCGGGGACTCGAGCGGCGCTCCTTGCCCATGAGTGAAAGGGGGTGGTTTGGGTTTAGGGATATTGTCCGTGACGCCACCCACGGTTGTGGTGAGATTGGTGACACCACCACTGCTCTGGACGGGGATCCCGGGAGCGATGACAGGGAGCAGCTTGGATGTTGGTTCTCCCCTCCGTGGGTAGGGGGTTGGTTGTCCCGGGGCCCGGTGAGGGGGGGGGGGTAGGGATGGATGGCAGGCGGGTTATGGGGCCTGGTGAGGTGCAGGGTCGCGGGGGCAGCGCTGTGCCGCACGGCACGGTGGTACTCACTGAGCCAGTAATTCACACGGAGTCTCTGGTCAAACAAACGGCTGGATGGACGGGTCCCACAGGCGGCTGCGGTGTTCTCCTCCCGGTAGGTTGATGGTGACTGCCTTTCCCTGTGTTGTGTTACGGTTCTAATGGCTTCCCACCGGTAACCCGCTCCCCAGCTTGGATGGATGCTGAAGGAGCCCCTTTTGCCCGCAGGCTCTGGCCCTGGGAACTGTAGCCTTGGCGGTGACTGTGTTTCCCTCTACGGTGTGAGCTGTTGCCTTCAATCGGGTCTTGACTGCTGGGAAACCCCGGAGGTTCCCTTCGCTAACGGATTTGACCAGTTTTACGGCGACTCCTAGCCTGGTCGGGGTCCGTAAGCCCTGCCGGATGGTGCTGGCTTCTCTTTGCTCTCCGATCCGGTACTGCCAGGCCACCGCCTGTCCACGGTCCTTACGGTTTGCTCCAATTAGCCTCTCCTGCAGACTGTCACCACCGTCTGCCAACCTTGCTGTTCCGTCCGGGCCACACACCCAGACGCCGTCAGACTGCTCCTCTACCACTTCATTCCTCAAACTTCAAACTCTATCTCTAATCTGCTTCCTTTTCCCGCCTCCAGGACTGTGAACTCCTCGGTGGGCGGGACCAACCGCCTGGCCCACTCCCTGGTGTGGACATCAGCCCCTGGAAAAAGGCAGCAAGGATTTTGTGTTTGACTTCGGTGTGCCTAACCGGGGTGTGGGGTGTGTTGGTGTAGTTCTGTGACGCCCTGGCTTGTCCAGGGCGCCACACATTCGTCAAAAAACGGACGGGCCACATGGAAAAACTTATGCAACGGATCCGTTTTTCTCGCCGCATCCGTTGCATAGGTTTTTGAGCCGGATTGAGCTTCACTGCTAAAACCAGATGTGTGAAAGCAGCCTTAATATGCTGTGACACTATGGGTAAGATTTATTAGTGCTGGTTTGGTATGCCAATCTCTGCCCCAGTGTAGGAATCATTACCATATATCTACCCTAGTGAATATAAATAATTCTGACTTGACAGACCACTCATTGTAGAGAAGCTGTTAGATGCCATATTATTCTGCACTCATGAACTATTCCTCTCAAACCACTGTTTTCTGTGCCTATTTAGATAGTTTTACCACCTCTTTTTGAAATGCATCAGTGGTGATCAGCTTAAAACACCATTTCAGCGTTTTGGGTTATTTTTCAGTGCTGGAGTGGCGCTTTAAATCTAAGGCTCCTGGGCCCTATATTATACTTACATCATGCTTTTTTTACATCGCTCTGTTTCGCTGGCACCGTCCTGTTACTGGAGCTTTTGACTGGCCAGAAGTCAGTAATTACATCAAAACATCTCAATGCAGCTCTCTGAGAGCCACAACAAGGCTCTCATAGAGTTGTATTGCGTTGTGACCTCCAGTGCTCTCCATGAAACACTGGAGCTGCCGACACGCTACAAATCGCCAGAGACTGACAGGAATGGCGGCTATAGATGAAGCTACCGAAGTGTGTGTATAAGACAGGGCTCAGGGGACGTGAAATAAACAACAACGCTGGAATGGTGCTTTAACGCTCTAGGTCTGACATCTGAAACCAGGCAATAGCGTATTTTTCTTGAAGTGGCAGCTACTTGAAAAATACAATAAATACCATGTATAGGATGATATGACAGGGTTAAATATAGCCTCTGTCAGATAATAATGAGGGCATTTCCATCAATTAGAAAGAAATGTTTATTGTGCCAAGTCTCGCATTACAAAACCTTTCTGGTCTCGCAGGACCCTTTATCAAGTTCATGTTTCTTACCGTGTTTTTAACATGTAAAGTACCTGTCTGTAGTTAAGGTAGTAAACTTGCCCTATGGGCGGCATCCAGGTCATCCTTAAAACAGACCACATACAAATTAGCAAAACCACGTGTCCATGGCAATGCCACAAATATACAACTATATTGCGCCTTCAAAGTGGGAAATAATATGGAAGAAAATGAAATGCGTAGCCTCCAAAAGAAACTGACTTTAGTGTGTGGGCATGAGGGGGTCATTGGTTAAAAAGTATTTCACACGCTCCAACCCTTTGTCGTGTAGTATATTGTTATAGGGCGGCATGGTGGCTCAGTGGTTAGCACTGCAGTCTTGCAGAACTGGGGCCTGGGTTCAAATCCCACCAAGGACAACATTTCCTCCCACACTCCAAAGACATACTGATAGGGAATTTAGATTGTGAACCCCAATGGGGACAGTATTACCAATGTATGTGAAGTGCTGTTGAATTAAGTGCGCTATATAAATGAATAAATATTATTATATTATTATTATTATTATTATTATTGTAAATGACACAGAGGAATCTAAAGTGACATAAAGGAAAGACCTATTCCAGTAGAGTTTTAGATACTTGAGTGTGCAGTTTCTTGATGTATGGAGCTTAATCAGTTGCCTGGTTTCATCTATCTCATGTGCCCTCCTACTGTTTGACCACATAACTTTATTGCGTATGCGTTCCCAGTAAAAACCTCCTCACGGTTATCTAGCAATGTTCTTTAATATTACTGCTTGGCTTCTCTTGCATTATCCTCTCAATGCTTATGTCTTATTGTTAACAGAATCGAATGTATGAGTGGATAGTATAGCGATCTCTCTAACCATCTTTTTATATTTACGCCTCCAATGTTAAGTGGGCATCTTCTGTGTCTAGAGGAAAGGAGGTTTAATAATCATCACAGATGGCGATTCCTTACAGTAAGAGCAGTGAGACTAATGACCTCTCTGCCACATGATAATGTAGGGGTTGAGTCACTACAAAAATTCAAGGAGGCCCTAGATTCCTTTTTTGATAAATCTGATATTACAGGTTTTAGGTACTAGATTCTGTGATGGGATGTTGATCCAAGTAACTAGTCTGATTGCCATATGTGGAGTCTGGAACACATTTTTCCAGTAATGTGGAGCTATTAGCATCTTCTCCATGGGTATTTTGCATTCTTCTTGATCAACATGTTTGGCTTTAATTAGAGATGGGCGAACCCGCAGATGTTTGGTTTAGCAGGTCCTGCCAGACTTTAAAAAAAAAAAAGTCCTGTTCAGGACCAGCCTTGAGCCTGAACCCCATATAAGTCTGTGGTAACCCAAACTTGTGTCCAGTAAAATGGTCTTAGTAAAGATTGGCAGGGTGCAAAAATAAGCAAAATGGAGATTAAAGAAGGACAGTTATACTTGCCGAGTCTCCGCGCGGCTGTTACTCTACTTCAAGGGTCCGCTCAGTAAATCTTACTCTCCGAAGTGGAGTCTAAAAATAAATAATTGGAAAAAATGGCTTAAGGTCCCCTGTATTTTGATATCCAGTGCAGATAAAGCAAACAGCTGGAGGCTGCAGCCCCCAGGTGTGTGCATTATCTTGACTGTGTATCAAAATACAAGGGAACCTATGCAGCTTTTATTTTTTTTCTTTAAATAAATAATTAAAAACGGCTTGAGGTTTCCCCCCACCCCCAGTTTTGAGACCCAGCCAAGATAAAGCAGACAGCTGGAGGCTGGTATTCTCAGGCTAGCGAGGCCCATGGTTATTTGGCCCTCCCCAACCTAAAATAGCAGCCCACAGCCACCCCAGAATTGCCGCATCCATTTGATGTGCCAATCCTGGCGCTTTAACCTGCTCATCCCGATTCCCCTGGAGCGGTGGCAGTCGGGGTAATATAAGAGCCTAATGACAGTTGTGATTTGTCAAAAAATGACAGCTGTCATCAAGCTCGAGGTTGGTAATGGGGAGGGGTCTAAGTAAAAATAAATACAAATCAAAGAGAAAAACACTTTATTAAGAAAAAACCCACCCACTTTCTCCAATTTATTAACCACAAAAACACCCTGCACATCTGACATAACCTACACCACGTCGTACCTCAATGATCTTGGGTCAGCCACATCTGAAAATGTATTAAACCAAAACAGGACATAGAACTCCATATTCATCATTTTTAACTCATGGCAAACCTCACCATATGTACATTAACAACCAAAAAAAATTGAGTTTGCAAACATTTGTTTTGCTTAATCACAGTAGTATTTTTATTTTTATTAATTCATCACTTTAACGTTTATGATACAATATTAGTAGAAAAATGCATTTTATTCATACAGTGCTGGTCAAACAGATTTTTAATTAAAAACACCCTACCCCATAAAACCAAAGAAACACAGACTGGTGCAGTGCGGTATAATGGAAAGATCATCAAAGCAAACCTGTTGCACAATTGTCCAGACCGATGGGTACACAGAAAATTGATAGTGTGACCTCTACCACAAAGTTAATAACATAAAGTGCTAGTGCAGCTTAACAGCATATGAAGGAGACAGCCGATTCTATATATAGGGTATATGGATATACATCAGACGTACTAAATAAACTCGGCTGCCCCTGAAAATGGTAGAAAGCCATCACAGAGGGTGATCAATCAGTCTTCCGGGACGCCGGCTGGGGAGGATGACGCGACTTCCGGTTTGCGGCGTGCGTCAGCAAAACGACCTCAGGTGGGCTCTCTGCATAAAAAGGTGACCTTGCGACTACCCCGGCACCTCCTGACGAAGCGGTGGCGAAACGCGCGTCGAGGTGCTGGGCGGTGTGCGTTTTGATCCCTGTGGTATGCCTATTGATTGATCACCCTCTGTGATGGCTTTCTACCATTTTTAGGGGCAGCCGAGTTTATTTAGTACGTCTGATGTATATCCATATACCCTGTATAGAATCGGCTGTCTCCTTCATATGCTGTTAAGCTGCACTAGCACTGTATGTTATTAACTTTGTGGTAGAGGTCACACTATCAATTTTCTGTGTACCCATCGGTCTGGACAATTGTGCAACAGGTTTGCTTTGATGATCTTTCCATTATACCACACTGCACCAGTCTGTGTTTCTTTGGTTTTATGGGGTAGGGTGTTTTTAATTAAAAATCTGTTTGACCAGCACTGTATGAATAAAATGCATTTTTCTACTAATATTGTATCATAAACTTTAAAGTGATGAATTAATAAAAATAAAAATACTACTGTGATTAAACATCTGAAAATGTGACCAAGCACTGCGGAGTCTAGGACACAATGACAGCTGCAGCTCCCACGGTACCTCAGCTGTGACCTCAGGCAAACTCAATGAACTCAGTGAGTTCACCTCAGGTGTACTCTATGAATTCCACTGAGATTAAAGGGCGCTTTACCCCCTTAGATATCGATATCGCTAGTGAGCGTACCCACCCCCGTCAGTTGTGCGACACGGGCAAATTGCTGCCCGTGGCGCACAACATCACTAGGACCCGTCGCACGGACTTACCTTCCCTGCGACGTCGCTCTCGCAGGCGAACCGCCTCCTTTCTAATGGGGTGGTTCGTGCGGAGTCACAGCGACGTCACATGGTACAGCCGTCCAATAGAAGCGGAGGGGTGAAGATGAGCGGGCGGAAGATCCCGCCCACCTCCTTCCTTCCTTCTTTTCCGGTGGACGCAGGTAGGAGATGTTCGTCGTTCCTGCGGTGTCACACGTAGCGATATGTGGTGCCGCAGGAACGACGAAAAACATCGTACTTGCAGCAGCAACGATATTATGAAAAGGAGCAACATGTCAACGATCAACGATTTTTGACGTTTTTGCGATCGTTGATCGTCACTCCTTGGTGTCACACGCTGCGATGTCGCTAACTGCGCCGGATGTGCGTCACTAACGACGTGACCCCAACGATATATCGTTAGCGATTTCGCAGCGTGTAAAGCACCCTTTATTCAATGCTACATTAAAATCTTTGATTGCATCTCCTGGCAGAAAAACACACCAAAAATGCGATGCCGTTTTGATGTAGTTTTTTTTCCAGGAGATGCAGATTTGTTGCAGAAATTTGTTGCAGAAATCTGCATCAAATCTGCATCTCCTGGCAAAAAAATCGCACCAAAAAAAGTGATGTGGTTTTGATGCATTTTTCTGCCAGGAGATGCAGATTTGGTGCAGAAAGTCCTGCAACAAATTTCTGCACCAAAACCGCATCTTCTGGCAGAAAAACCTTACACCATTTTTTCCAATTTTTTATTTTTACACTCCACTCCGGGGACCCATACAGCTAGTGTGAGGGCAACCAATCACAGATGCTGGCAGTCTCACTGCAACCAATGTCAGATGCTGTCATAGACGGTGGATGGGGGAAACGGTGAATATTCATGAGATTTAATGACTCAGAAGCAGTGTGACAGTGATGCGGAAACTCGGTAACTATAAGGCTATGTTCACACACTGCGTTTTTTACCTCCGTTTTTGGTCCGTTTTTGCTGCAGAAATTTCTTGAGAAATTCTTGTAACCTTTCTGCAGACATTCCCCAGCAAAACCTATGGGAAAAAAAATTAGCTGTGCGCACACTGCGTTTTTTTAAGAAAATTCTTTCAGTAGATTTTCTTAAGAAAAAGAATCAGCATGTCACTTGTTTTCTGCAGCTAACTGCGTTATTTCACTCCATTGACTGTAATGTAATCATGAAATAGCGCAGGAATAACGCAGGTAGCAAGTGATGTGCGCTATTCCTGCGTTATTCCTGCCTTATACCTGCATTATTCCTGCGTTATTTCACGTTTTTGGGACATAGTGTACTTCCCTGCACTGCGTTTTGCAGGGAAGTGATGTCACTAGGACAGGAAGAGGAAGAAGAAGAGAAAAAAAAAGCGTGGGCACCGCAGTATTTTTACCTTCCAGCCGGGTAAACACACAGCGGCGGCTTGGTATTCTCAGGCTGGGGAGAGCGAGGGACAGGGTTAATGCCCCCTCCCCCTCCCGCAGCCGAGAATATCAGCCGCAGCTGCCCCGGGACTGTCACATCCATTATGCGACAGTCCCGGCGTGTTACCGGCTCTTCCAGATGTCGTGATGTGGGGGCAATCCAGGTAATATGGAGTTAATGGCAACTAATAGCTGCCGCTAAGTCCAAGATTAGTGATGGCAGCGTCTATGACACGCCGTCACTAATCTGAAAGTGAAAGTAAAGAAACACTCACACACCGAAAAATCCTTTATTTTGAATAAAAGACAAAAAGCCCCTCTTTCTCCAGTGTATTAACCCCTCCCAAACACAGCTCCGATGTAATCAACAGCAATGTCCCACGGCGCTTCCAGTCCTGCTCCAGCCGCGTGTGACAGTTCTCCACGGGTCAGTGAGCGACTGCTGAATGCGGCTCCCTGCGCGAGGTGACTCCAGGACATTTCTCACGGCCGCTGATGTGAACACATTACCGGCCATGAGAAGTGCAGTGTGTGTGGGGGGAAACATCATAAATAAAGCTGGAATATCTATCCCTCTATTATCTATCTATCTATTATCTATCTTTCTATATTATCTATCTATACCCCTAAATTATCTATTTATCTATCTATCTATATCTATCTATCTATATTATCTATCTATCTATTATCTATCTATTATCTATCTTTCTATATTATCTATCTATACCCCTAAATATCTATCTATCTATCTATCTATCTATCTATGTATCTATTATCTATCTATATCTATTTATCTATATTATCTATTTTTCTATATTATCTATCTTTCTATCTTATCTATCTATCTATCTAATCTATCTATCTATACCCCTAAATATCTATTATCTATCTATATCTATCTATCCCTCTAACTATCTATCATATATCTATCTCTGTATTATCTATTTTTTTTTTTTTTTTTTTTTTTTTACTTTTTCAATGTGCTTTGTTGCTGTAAAGGCATTAAAAAACGCAGGGACCAACATGAAAAAAACCGCACAGAAAACGCACCAAAAACGCACCTGCGTTATTGGTGCGTTTTTTAACGCAGGTGCGCTAATCTTTCACTCAAGAAATTTCTTAAGAAATTTCTTAAGAAAAATCATTTTTCTAGTGTGAACATAGCCTAATTGTCCTTTTTTTTTTTTAAATAAAAAAAATGATCCGGGCGTCCGAACCCGAGCAGTAACACAGACGTCCCAGTTCAGGTTCGCTCATTTCTAGCTCTAAGTTGAACTCAATGGACTAATGTCCAACTTTTAACCTTAAAAACTGTAAAACTTGGGAATTATTTCTTACATTTTGCTTTGCCATTTTTTTGGACAGTTTTTTTTTTTAATAACATTAAACGTTTGCACTAAAAGATGACTCAAATGCCGCCCACAAGGTGAGGTTTTTTGTACTGCTTGGCACATTTTGCACATATCTAAATTAAAGGGTGCTTTACACGCTGCGACATCACTAGCGATGTCGCGAGCGTTCGCACCCGCCCCCGTCGTTGGTGCGATATGTGGTGATTCGTAGCGAACCTTATCGCTAAGGCAACGTCACATCACACGCACATACCTGTTCTGCAACGTCGCTGTGCCTGCCGAACAATCCCTCCTTCAAGGGGGAGGTGCGCTCGGCGTCACAGCAACGTCACAAAACGGCCGTCCAATAGCAGAGGAGGGGCGGAGATGAGCAGTCGGAACATGCCGCCCACCTCCTTCCTTCCTCATTGCCGGTGGACGGAGGTAAGGAGATGTTCGTCGCTCCTGCGGTGTCAAACATAGTGATGTGTGCTGCCGCAGGAACGAGGAACAACCTCGCTACGTACGAGACAACGATTTTTGGTAAATGAACGATCTCTCATATACCAATGATTTTTGTCTCTTTTGCGATCGTTTAAGGTCGCTCCTGCCTGTCACACGCTGCGATGTCGCTAACGACGCCGGATGTGCGGCACAAACACCGTGACCCCCGACGATATATGGTTAGCGATGTCGCAGCGTGTAAATGGCCCTTAACTGTCTGCACATATTGTTCTTTAAAGTCTCTCACTTGAGCAAGGGGCCTATGAGCCCGGAAATGAGTCGTAGTCCAAGACTTGGTTTAATAATCATTTGTCTACCTTTATTTCATGGAGGCACCCTCATTGTCCTTTCCATGGTTAGAGGTTATAATGACCCTTGTCAAATCACGTCTTTCTGACTAACAAGGGAAGTGTGGCAGCATTATCTCTGGTTTAAGGATTTTGGCAGCTCTACCATCTATCAACCTTTTATTGGAGTTGTGCCCATTGCAGCACAACTACTAAAGCACCTTTATTTATTTCTTTTTTTTTTCCTGGTATCTACCCAACGAGCGCTATTTTTTTCTCTTGCTTCTATGTATTAGGTGCGAGGGTAAGAAGAGTTCTCCAGTGCTATATACGATGATGAGTCTTCCAGTGCTGGAGCTCTCCTCTTTATAAAATTGTTCCTGAGTGGGGAACCTAAGTGGGCATATGGACTATATTTTTGCCTGGGCATTTTAAAAGTTACAGCGCCATGTCTGTTTGGTTTAAATGGACAAAACACTACAGAGTTTTGTACTTTATGTAAATTATATGGTGATAAGACGCTGTCGCCACTTTTTCCAAGTTGTAATTATTGAGGAATATTTGTAAATCTAAATCGCTCCAGAATTCTGACATAATTTGTGCCAATAAAGTGGCTTTAACCACTATATTATGTGTGCTTGACACGTACTGTGACTTTTTCAGCAAAGTCCATAATCTCACTGGTAAGGGTTTAACAAGCAAGAGGAATGGCTTAGCTACCTGTGTTTCCCCCAAAATAAGACAAGGTCTTATATTATTTATTGCTCCGAAAGATGTGCTAGGGCTTATTTTCAGGCGATGTCTTGTATTTTCCCATGAACAACAATCCACATTTATTCTTGAACAAAAAAAAAAAATCAACATTTATTCAAATATAATCATTACATTTTGGAACATCAACATTTTGTGTTAATTCTATTACTGGGTCTGATGCACGTTTTCTTATCTGATCTGCTATTCTCATGGTGCAGAATCAGTTTTATTGTGGTGGGTTCATACTATATCTACAAAGGTCTAAATTTCCTACTTAAATGTATTATTCTCTATGTACTGCTAAGTTTACCCCAAAAAGAAAGCAAATACGCCCTAAAAAAAAATCACACCAGATCCCAAACAATTAGAGTTGGTAACTGAATGGGCTCTTACATACAAATCTACGTCGCTGTCATGTCCCCCTGCGTTCTACAGCAGTTGGCTCCCCCTGGTGACTGGAATCAGTATCACTCGCGCGGAGGGATACTGGTACTCAATCTGTTTTTAAGCGCTGCAGTGCAAAGGAGCTGGAACTGCGAGGGACCACACAGCAACACACATCTGTGTGAGAACCCATCCACCATCAGGACTTGGCACCTATAATTGATTGGAGTCTGGTGATGCAAATTTTTTTTTGGGAGGGGGGTCTGCTTTCTTTTGGGGGTGTCTGCTTTCTTTGATAAAGAGTATTGCTGTATTTTTTTACCTTTGTAGCTGCTTGGACACTTCCTTATACAACTGCACCTAGGGATTATTGGAGTAGAGCTTATATTTTAAGAATACTCAAAAAAATCCCTAAAAATCCTACTAGGGCTTATTTTTGTGGAAACAGGGTTGAGGAGACTGTAGACCTAAGGTCCCCATACACATTGGACTTAAGTTGGTCGATCCTGACAAAGCAGACAGGTTTGGCCAATAGTTTGTGTATGGGAGCTTCCCTGCTGTCCCCTGATAGATGATATCGATTTTGGTGTGCTGATCGTTTTATTCTTTAAGAGATAACTCACCACCATACTATGTCTGATATCGGCTTTCTCATGCAGACCTCAGGAGGGCTTTTCCAGCTGTACACTACTGTGTAAGGAGTGGAGAAAGATAGCTGCAAGCTGAACGATTGGCTGGAAGTTACTTAGTGTGTGGGGGTTGGGAAGGGGGACTTTGACTAATCAGGTTTCATTCTTGCTCAGATGCATACTTGAGGTCTCATACCAGGCCAATCAGCTGTATGTAGGTAATGCTGCCAAATTATTTATTTTCCATCAGAACTTTTGATAAGTAATAAGAAAATATTCGAAAAAAAAAAATAATAAATAAAATTCAATGTAAGATAACCCTCACATATTTTGGGGATTCATTATTAGTAATGGGCAAGCGTTATTCGATCATAGTTACATAGTTACTTAGGTTGAAAAAAGACCTTGGTCCATCTAGTTCAACCTTCCTCCACCAGTTCTACATTTGGTCACTAAGTCATTTATAACCAACAATGTTGTGTGTACTGAGGAAATCATCCAGCCCTTTTTTAAAAGCTGTTATAGTATCTGCCATTACTACCTCTTGTGGTAGGGCATTCCACAGTCTGACTGCTCTAACTGTAAAGAACCCTTTCCTATTTAGCTGCAGGAATCGCTTTTCTTCCACTCACAGTGTATGCCCCCTGGTCTTTAGTATTGTCTTTGGAAGAAATAAGTCATGTCCCAGTCTTTTATATTGACCACACATGTATTTATACAAATAAATGAGATCTCCTCTGAGACGTCTTTTTTCTAAGCTAAAGATATCTAACGTTTTTCTACCTGCCATCATATGGGAGGCCTTCCATTCCTTGTAGTAGTCTAGTTGCCAGCCTTTGAACTGACTCTAACTTCAGAATGTCCTTTTTAAAATTTGGAGCTCAAAACTGGATCCCATATTCCATATGTGGCCTTACAAGTGTTTTATAGAGGGGTAACAATACGTTGGGATCACTGGATCTAATCTCTCTTTTTATACACCCTAAAATCTTGTTTGCTTTAGCAGCTGTTGCTTGACATTGAGTGCTGCTGCTCAGCTTATTTGTAATGAGAATACCCAAGTCGTCCTTCTGTTCTGTAGTCCCGAGTTTACTTCCATTTAATGTATACGCAGCTATAGGATTACTCCGTCCTAGGTGCATTACTTTACATTTATCAACATTAAATCTCATTTGCCAAATATCTGCCCATTCTGACATCTTATCCAGATCTTTTTGTAATATTGTACTATCTAGGTCAGTTTTTAATATCCTACATAGTTTGGTGTCATCTGCAAAGACCGACACTTTACTATCAATCCCATCCACAAGGTCATTAATAAAGAGATTAAACAGAATCGGTCCAAGCACAGATCCCTGCGGCACCCCACTGCTGACTATAGCCTATTTAGAGAATGTACCATTTATGACTACTCTTTGTTTCCTATCTTTTAGCCAATTCCTTCCCCAGTTGCATACAGTTTCCCCTAGTCCTTGCTTCTGGAGCTTTAGTATAAGGCTATTATGTGGTACAGTATCAAATGCCTTTGCAAAGTCCAAATAAATCACATCAGCTGCATTACCAATATCCAGGATCAAGCTTCAAGCATCTGAGTTTCCCTTTGACTTCACTTATACTTGTTACTCGGGTCACGTTGGAGAATCCTGATGATCGATCAAGTAACGAGCAGTCACTAATCATTATATATTTCTAAATGTGATTTAAAAAACATACAAAAACTGCATTCTGGTTGGATAGCAGAGAGCCCTGTGGGGTCTTGTGTTTACTCTATTAAAGGGTCTATCTGTGTTCTACCCAGGGATATGCCTAGCGGGTGGGGCAGGACACAGTCTTACATCTCGCTCTCTTGTATTGCACAAGGAATAGCACAATGTGTCAGATCTGTCGTTAGTATTCCTTTTTGATAGGTAGCAATGTAAAGTTTCTTTGTACTGATTTTGTGCCTTAGGAATTGCACTGCCGTTTGTGTATTATATTTGCATTCTATTTGTGTATGTACATAACCTTTACATGTTGTTTGCTTGCATTACCCGCATGCCCCATACAAAAACTCCGACATGGCATGAGATTGAGCTTTTCTTTTAAACTCCTTCGACAAGTCACAATTCCAAAAGCCCGGAGCGTTTATCCAGTCTGCATATGACATTCTGGAGTTTATTTTCTAAAAATGTTTTTCGAGTTTGGAATCCTTTGTATTGCTCTTCCCCGAGGACTCCCTGACGAGCTTTACATGATGAACTTGTACGCCTGCTCTCTCCACTCCTTTTTAGCAAATGCACGAATTTTGTAAATTGTGCAGGTAACAGGAGGCGCATGCGAGGTGCGAGGCATATTAAAATGTCATTGAGAAGAGGATTCTCAGTGGGAAAGCCGCAACTTCTCTGCCAGAAAGGCCTGAAGTCACATGCCGTTTAATGAATTACAGGGCTAGCTAACAAATGGAGAACCCGAAAAACAGTGACGCTTGTATGGAAAGCGAGTGCTCATGTAAAATCTTCAGTAATTTGGAAGTGGCATGTGGAAAAGCGCCGTTTGTTACATCTGCATTCAGTGAACCCAGTAAGCTTTTCTAACCGATCTCTGGAGAACCTGCTCCTGTAATTCTTCAGTGGATGCTTAATCATTCCACATCGCCCATGAGACCTTGTTGTTCTGTGCTATAATGAGCCCCTTTAGCTTTGTTCGCCCGTTCTGCTATAGTACTTTATTTTATTGGCAGCGTGCAGGTTTTTCAAGGCGTGAGTGAAAACCATCAGGAGTGTTTTCTTACTGTCCTGCAGGGGGAGACCGCTTTATTGTATGCTTGATTTATACTGTGGCGTTCTATCAACACATCTGGTGGGAGCGATCCCCCCGTATAGATTGGGGAAGGGGGGAGCCCTTCTGAAATAATAAAAATGAAGGTGCGCCTCACCCTCCAGATGCAGTTTCTTTTTTGCAGAAAGGAAATTTATCTAAAAGGCTTGAGCGGTCTCTAAAAAGTAAAGACAGATTTCTGCTGATATTCCAATGTGCACCTCCGAAGCCCGGGCGAGTACAATAAGACGGGTCATTTGAATTCAGTGCATGTACTGTAGGTGACAGAGCAGGGGACGAGGAGCCATGAATCAGTTGACTCCTTTCCTTTATGTGGCGGTTTTGCTGCTGTGTCTTTGCTCAGCGCTCTTGTTTGCTGCTTAACAATATGCACACTCAAGTGTACGGGGAAAGAATAGACGACTGCAGAAGGTCTAATGTCAGGATCTGATGTCAAACGAGGATTGCGGCATACAGATGAGGATAACCAAGAAGCTAGACTATTAATTCCAAATTGCCTTTCTGGCTGGTAGTTTAGCTGTCGGTACAATATACACTTTGCCTCAGTGGTTAAGACTATACATTAAGACACAATGAGAATCTCGCATACTGGCACTTTATTTGTAGAATTGCAAGCTCACAGCATGTGATCACATAGGACGTTTATACACTGGATACCGATATGTTTTCTACACATAATGGCTCATTAAATAGAAAGTTTCCGTCATCAGTTTTTTTCCATATAAAAAAACCCCCTAGGATTGTGTGTCAGTATTCTAGAGTGTACATATCTATTCATTCAAAATCGGTAAAAAAGTATCATCCTAAGCGGGCTTTACACGCTACGAGATCGCTACAGCGATCTTGTTGGGGTCACGGATTTTGTGACGCACATCCGGCCGCTGTAGCGATCTCGTTGTGTGTGACTCCTAGGAGCGATTTTGGATCGTTGCAAAAACGTCCAAAATCGCTCCTCGTTGACATGGGGGTCCATTCCCAATTATCGCTGGTGTCGCTGGGGCGAAGTTGATCCTCGTCCCTGCGGCAGCGCACACCACTATGTGTGACGCCGCAGGAACGAGGAACATCTCCTTACCAGCCACATGCCAGCAATGAGGAAGGAAAAAGGTGGGCGGGATGTTCGTCCCCCTCATCTCCGCCCTTCCACTTTGATTGGGCGGCCGCTTAGTTACGTCGCTGTGACGCCGAGCGAACCGCCCCCTTAGAAAGGAGGCGGGTCGCCGGTCACAGCGACGTCACCGAGCAGGTAAATACGTGTGACGCTGCCGTAGCGATAATGTTCACTACGGCAGCGATCTCCACATATCGGCATAACGTTAGGGGCGGGTGCTATCACGCACGCCATCACTAGCATTGGCTAGTGATGTCGCAGCGTGTAAAGCCACCCTTAGTGACCCAATTACCCCTATCACACACAATAAAAGCTAAAATTACTTTTGGTACATATACTGGGCTGACATGTCCAGGACCCACCCCAATTCTCATGTTCTACCTTACACAGTTTAAGTGGGCATTTTACCAGCAGTATAGGTGCTGGAACTCTCTTTCCCTCATTTCCCAGCTGGCTTTGTATTTGTCACTGTTTAAAGGCTTGCCTGGACTTAAAATGAATCTGTCACCGGGCTTTTGCCACCTAATCTGAGAACAGCATAATGTAAAGACAGAGATGCTGATTCCAGCGATGTGTCACTTACTGTGCTGCTTAGTGCAGTTTTGATAAAATCATTGTTTTATCAGCAGTAGATTATCATTACAGGACTGCATGGCGTGCTGCCAGGTAGTCCATCATATTCATGAACTCTATATAACTGCTAGATCTGTAGCAGAGAAAATATTGATTTTATCAAAATGACAACAAACAGCTCAGTAAGTGGCACATCACTGGAATCCGGGACTCTGTTATACTGCTCTCAGATGGGGCCCCAAAAACCTGGTGACAGAGTCTGTTTTACTAGCCCTCATCTTTTCTATGACTGTAATATCCAGATATATGGATGAGAGTTGGATCAGATACAGAGACCTCTCCCACTTTCTGTAATGATGCTTCTATATCTTTGCTGCTAGAGGCAGATTGCACTTGACAACAAGCAGAGGACAACAATTTTTTGCAGAAGCGAGTCCCCCAATGCCCCGCACATTGGAGTGATTTTTCAGAGGTAAGACAATTGTAATTTTTAGGTAAATGAAGGATAATTCCCCACACTCCAAGACATGATGCCAATACAGAATCAGTGATGGGCAGCTAACTAGTGATGTTACATGGGAACAGCACAAATTGACTATTGCTAAACATTTTTTTTTAATGTAAACAGTCTGTAAATGTCCATTTTTATTACAGGGAAAATAAAGCCGAGCCAACATTATACACAAAACGTATGTGCTGCTTGTTTTTCTTTCACAAATCCATTTACCTGAATGTGCAATTTTGATTCATGAGTCAGATCAAAATCTGCCACTTGTCTTTTTTGGGGGGAGGGAGACTAATCGGTTGTCAAAAAACACAGATGTGATAAACCTTATAGAGTTTAGTGGGTACATGTTCTATGGATGGAAAAACGTGGATAAAAAGCGTAAGTGAATCGCGGATGTCTGACTGAGGCTTTACAATGTTAGCTTCAAAAATACAATTTCTGTCTTGTACTTTCTTCTAGAAATTTTTTTCACTAATCAAAGATTAATCTGACTTTATACTAATTACAAATGTAACTTTTTATAATAATTATAAAGAAGAACTCCAACCAGCCTTTTTATTGCCTATACCTTTGTAAATGTATATGTACTAGGGTAGGTACTGTAATATACTCACCGATCAATGTCTTCCCCCATTTCAAGCACCGTTCCCCTCCTCTTCAGGATCATGTGGCTTGCCAGCTTAAATTGCTCCAGAAGTCGTTTTTAGAATATTGGTCTATGGAGCCTCGTTCTAAGATTCCATAGACTTACATTGTAATAGGGACTTCCAATTTACACTTAGAACCCAATGTGATCTGGCATGTCGGAATAGTCCTCACATGATCCAGAAGAGGACTAAGGGGTACTTTGCACGCTGCGACATTGGTAGCCGATTATAGCGATGCCGAGCGCGATAGTACCCGCCCCCATCGCACATACGATATCTTGTGATAGCTGCTGTAGCGAACATTATCGCTACAGCAGCTTCACACGGACTTACCTGCCCTGCGACGTCGCTCTGGCCGGCGACCCGCCTCCTTCCTAAGGGGGCGGGTCGTGCGGCGTCACAGCAACGTCACACGGCAGGCGGCCAATAGAAGCGGAGGGGCGGAGATGAGCGTGACGTAAACATCCCGCCCACCTTCTTCCTTCCGTATAGCCGTTGGAGGCAGGTAGGAGATGTTCCTCGCTCCTGAGGCATCACACACAGCGATGTGTGCTGCCGCAGGAACGAGGAACATCGTATGTCCTATTGGTGCGACGTTATGAAAATGTCCCGACGCTACATAGATCACCGATTTACGACTCTTTTGCGATCTTTTATCGGCTCATCTAGGCTTTACACGTTGCGACGTCGTTACCGGCGCTGGATGTGCATCACTTTCGATTTGACCCTGGCGATATCGCAGTAGCGATGTCGCAACGTGCAAAGTACCCCTAAAGCTGGGCTGACAATTGGTAAGGCTATGTCCACACAGGGCATCTTTTACTGTGTTTTTGGTGCATTTTTGAGGTCACATAGATGCACCTAAATACATGCATTTCCTCCTCCAGCAAAGTCTATGAGATTTCTATTTTGCTGTCTATTTATTGTGCATCTTTTTTTGGGTGTGGTTTTGAAGATGCAGCATGTCAATTATTTTTTTTCTTATGCGGTAAAAACTCTGCATGTGTCTTTGCAGCGGGGGCATTGTTTTGGGGGCCCATAATGCTGTATCTTTGTGGCTAAGAAAAGATGCAGTGTGTGAACATAGCCTAACGCACCTCCACTTTTACACAGGCAATAAAAAGTTTTGTGGAAGTGCTCCCTTAAGCATCCTCTGATCCTTCCATCTTTTGCTACATTTTCCTCTCTTAGGGATCTGCATCTAAAATCATATGAAATAACACCTTGATGAAGCACGAAATGTCACTGTAGATTTGGTCCCTTTCCTAGCAGCGCTGATCTTCCCTAGCAGTCACTCCTTATTGCCTGTGAGATGGAGCCCTCAGAGCCTTGATGTGTGATGAGCACAAATGTCCTGCAGGCAGATTCATGTCATGAAGGACATTCGTGATACAAGCGCATAACAAACCTTTCTGGGCACAAGTGATATTCTCTTGTTTGTAACTTCACAACACTCTCCTTGTCTTCCTGTGTTTACGTCATGTGAGAAATCCAGCGCTTGTGTGACAGCAGAAAGCAAACGTGGTGCTCACGCTGCCTCCACATGCTGGAGACGACTGTGCATGGGAGATGATAATGGCTGGTAAATATCCCCAGGTTATTTGCTTCCATGAATAAACTCCAATGGTTCTGTTGGGGCCTCGGCTGTCACTATCTAACAATATGCAGGTTGCGTATCAGTGGATACATTGTAAATTTATTCTGAGATTTTACCTATGGATTTTTGTGTGTCTGAAATCAATCTAAAAACTGCCTCCCCTTTTGTCAATGGGAAATCCACATTGCTTCTCATACGGTTACAGATTTGTGTGCACTAGATTTTCCTGGCATCTTACATGAGGATTAGGGCGGCGTTACACGGTACGATATGTCGTCGGGGTCACGGAATTTGTGACGCACATCCGGCATCGTTAGAGATGTCGTACCGTGTGACACCTCCGAACGACTGTTAACGAGCAAAAATACTCACCTTATCGTTGCTCGTTGACACGTCGTTCATTTCCATTATGTCTTTCCTCCTTCTGCGTGCCGGTTGTTCGTCATTCCCGTGGCAGCACACATCGCTAATTGTGACACCCCGGGAACGATGAACAACAACTTACCTGCGTCCCGCCGGCAATGCGGAAGGAAGGAGGTGGGCGGGATGTTACGTCCCGCTCATCTCCGCCCCTCCGCTTCTATTGGGCGGCTGCTGTGTGACGCCGAGCGTCCCTCCCCCTTCAGGAAGAGGATGTTCAAAGCCCACAGCGACGTCGTTAGGGAGGTAAGTACGTGTGATGGGGGTTTAACGACTTTGTGCGACACGGGCATTGAATTGCCCGTGATACACAAACGACGGGGGCGGGTGCGATCACACGATATATCGTCTCGTGTAACACTGCCCTTAGGGCCGCTTTACACGCTGCGACATCGCTAGCATTTGCTTGAGATGTTGAGCGCGATAGTAGCCGCCCCAGTCGTACGGCTGATATCTGTTACTTGCTGCCGTAGCGAACATTATCGCTACGCCGGCTTCACATGCACTCAACTGACCTGCGACGTTGCTCTGGCTGGCGAACCGCCTCCTTATTAAGGGGGCGGGTCGTGCGGCGTCACAGCGACGTCACATGGCAGGCGGCCAATAGGAGCGGAGGGGCGGAGATGAGCGGGATGTAACCATCCCGCCCACCTCCTTGCTTCCGCATAGCTGGTGGACGCAGGTAGGAGATGTTCACACACAGCGATGTGTGCTACCGCAGGAACGAGGAACAACATCAGACCATCGCGTCAGCGTAATTATGGAATTCGCCGACGCTACACCGATGATACGATTACACCGCTTTTGCGCTCGTTAATCGTATCATCTAGGATTTACACACTACGATGTCGAGAGCGACGCAGCTATCACAATGATATTGCAGCTGCGACGGGGGCGGGGACTATCGCGCTCGGCATCGCAGCATCGGCTTGCAATGTCATAGTGTGCAAAGTACCCCTTAATGGGCTGCTTAGTGTAGTTTTGATAAAATCACTGGTTAATCAGCAGGAAGTTATCATTAGAGGACTACTTGACCTCTTGCCAGGTAGTCAAGTATATTCATAAGCTCTGTATAACCCTGCCCCGACCACTGATTGGCTTTCTATGTACACTTTACATGGACAAAAAGCTGCCAATCCACATTCAAATAACTGCTAGATCTACATCAAAGAAAACATTGATTTTATCAAAATGACAGCAAACAGCTCATTAAATGACGCATCGCTGGAATCAGTGTCTCTGCCCCTACATCATGCTGGTCTCAGATGGGGGAGCAAAAACCTGGTGGCAAATTCCCTTTAATGCATGTTCGATTTGAAATCTGAAACCACTGCTCTTTTGTAGCTGATTGTACCCCCAAATTGTACTAGTGTTACCTTTGCTTATTAAGTTTAATTAGATTCACTTTTATACGGAGGTGTTCGTTAGAGATTTTCAAGACCGGGCTTTGGATTTTCGTAAAATGTTGTCAACTTCTAAGTGCAATGAATGAATGTTCCAATGTCACCGGAGGCTTTACTGGAAGCCGTGATCTTGGTTCAGTTTTTGATCTGGCCGTCGGTGTTTGAAATGATAACATCACATTGTAACTTTTCTCATAACAGCGTACCCAGAGCTCGCCCACATATTTGTGTTGGCAAACTAAAAATTACTCATGCAATGTGAAGTTCCTTTTTTTCTTTTGATTTTTGACAAATTAAATATTAACACACCTTAACAAATTCAGAGGACTTGTGAGAAGCAGAGGTTCACAAAGCTGCTGAAAAGCTGCAGGCTCCAAGTTATCACTCAGGTCATAGATCTAAGGTTAATTGTAAGGAGGATGTGATTGGCAATTCTCTGAGATGATAAAGCTATGAGTAAGCAGCAGAAGGAGCCATAAGGCTTATGTATATAAAGTGTTACTGGTGGGAAATGTTCTGATTCAGCCCTTACAACTGGTGACTATACAGAATATAATATATAACACACATATACTAATCCTAGGTAAACCCACTGTATGTGTCTTCATGGTTACTGCAAAGATGCTATGTGTTGTAACCTGATCATGCAGTCATAGATTGCTCACTGTAAAGGCCACATCTCACTAAGCGACATCGCTGCTGAGTCACGGGTTTTGTGACGCAACAGTGATCTTGCTAGCGATGTTGCTGTGTGTGACATCCAGCAACGACCTGGCCCCTGCTGTGAGGTCGCTGGTTGTTGCTGAATGTCCTGGACCATTTTTTGGTCGTTGCTCTCCCGCTGTGAAGCACACATCGCTGTGTTTGACAGCAAGAGAGCAACGAACTGAATGTGCAGGGAGCCGGCTTCTGCGGACGCTGGTAACAAAGGTGCACATGGGGTAACCAAGCAAAGCGCTTTGCTTGGTTACCCGATATTTACCTTGGTTACCAGCGTCCGCAGCTTCTAGAAGCCGGCTCCCTACACACGTAGCCAAGGTACACATCAGGTAACTATAAGCAAACGTTTTGCTTAGTAACCCGATGTGTACTATGGTTACCAAGCACAGCGTCGTTATACGGGTCGCTGGTGGCTGATCTCTGATCGCTGTGGAGATCTGCCTGATTGACAGGTCACCAGCGACCATGTAGCGATGCTCCAGCGATCCCTCCCAGGTCAGATCGCTGGTGGGATAGCTGGAGCGTTGCTAGGTGTGATGGGACCTTAATCATACATGCAGTAATGGAGTAAATAGAGGGGAATAGGGAGTAAACATCGCCATAGTTGTTGGCTGGATGTTCAGGTTTATCGAGCAAAAGAGATGAATGCAAGCTCCGTAGTTCTCCTATCAGTGCAGAGGATTGGGCATGTTAAAATATCATTTTTCCCATTATGTCCATTTATAATCTCAAACACGTGACTGCATATCAGACTACAAAGTGGCTTTGTTTGTAGTCTGTAACTATGGCGACATGATGCTTTTTTTCCTTAGAAGTCAGGTTTGTGTAATAAAAAAAAATCCTTTATATAGACTTTAAAGAAGACCTTTCAGCAGTTTGAGCATGTGAAACTGGCTATATTTGGAATAGCAGCTGCAGAGATGAGTAAAACTATCATTTTAGTCATTAATTTCACCTATCTATTGTGGAGACATTAGTTTGTAGCTTTTAGATTCTAATTTCCACTGAGGCCAAGAAGGCCTTGGCAGGGATGCTTCTCAGATACTTTTTTTTTCCCAAAGACAGACCCAGATTTCTGTATGTGAGACATGTAACGACACATAGCTCTGCTCTCTTCACTCTCACAGCTGGTACTTACCTTTATTACATGCTAATGAGGGGAGTGCAGCACATCTGTGTGTTATTACAAACACCTCCTGCAGATTTCCTCTCAGGGCACTGTCAGAATTGTGGAAGAAGGTTGAACTAGATGGACCTAGGTCTGTTTTCAACCTATGTAACTGAAAAAAGGGCTGGTTCATTTAATCAGTACACACAACATTGTCTGTTATAAGTGATGTAGTGACAATGTAGAATTGGTGGAGAAAGGTTGAAGTAGATGGACCTAGGTCTTTTTTCAACCTATGTAACTATTAGAATAGAGCAGGCCGTGCTGCTACAGGAGAGTTGCAGGAGGTGTTTGTAATGATCTGTACAAGCCTCCTGATACTAATCTCTACTAATGCCCTTGGTCTTAGGGGTACTTTGCACGCTACAACATCGCTCGCCGATGCTAGCGATGCAGAGCGCGATAGTACCCGCCCCCGTCGCGATATCTTGTGATAGCTGCCGTAGCGAACATTATCGCTACGGCACCTACACACGCACAAACCTGCCCTGCGACATTGCTCTGGCCGGCGACCCGCCTCCTTCCTAAGGGGGAAGGTCGTGCGGCGTCACAGCGATGTCACACGGCAGGTGGCCAATAGAAGCGGAGGGGCGGAGATGAGCGGGACGTAAACATCCCACCCACCTCCTTCCTTCCGCATTGGCAGTGGAGGCAGGTAAGGAGATGTTCCTCGCTCCTGCGGCTTCACACACAGCGATGTGTGCTGCCGCAGGAACAACATCGTATCTCCTATTGGTGCGACATTATGAAAATGTCCGATGCTACACAGATCACCAATCTACGACGCTTTTGCGATCGTTTATCGGCGCATCTAGGCTTTACACGTTGCGACGTCGTTACCAGCGCCGGATGTGCGTCACTTTCGATTTGACCCCGATGATATCGCAGAAGCGATGTCGAAACGTGCAAAGTACCCCTTAGTGGAAATTAGAAGCTAAACTTTACAAAGTAATATCTCTTCAACTGAGATATTAAAAATTAAGACATTTTATTTAGCTTTGTGGCTGCTATTCCATGATGTGTCCAGTTTAACATGCACAAACCGGTAAAAGGTCCTCTTGAACATCAGTTTTATAATGTTAGTTACTGTATCATTATACTATAATTCCCCAACTGTGATGTAGGGCTGATCCTTCTTTCAAAGTGGTTGTCCAGATTTCACACTAAAGTCTGCACTGCAGTCACTCTATGCGAATCCTCACTGTCGGGATTCTCCAGCACTGGGGGAAGCAGTCATGTGATCGCAGGTATGTAATATGCATACTCCCGTCTACACTTCAGGCAATACTAGAGGACTGAGCGATGCGGCGCACATCTAGTCAGAATGTGGCTGAAAGTATGCATACCGCATACTTGTAGTCACATGACCACCTGGTCATCTCACCGGCATCGGAGAAGGCCGGCAGCGTTACATAGAGTGATTGCAGACTTTTGTGTTAAACCTGGTTATCCCCTTTAAGGAATTTTCTTGCATTGCTAGTATAAAATCTAAAAGTTGGAGTAGCGAGTACAGTATCTGTAGGTAACGGTCAGTCTAGAAAGTGAAGGAATATTATAAAGAAAGCATTTATTTTTCATAACACTAAGGGTAGTATAGTAGTTCCTCTCTATAGAGCGTACACCACTGGGGGACCATCAGCCCTGTACTAACAAGAATAATAGAGGTGATGGAGAAAACTATAGAATTGGATTCCATCAATCCTTTATGATGTTTACAGCCACAGCAATTCATTGTTGACTTCAGAAATGATTTGCTGGTCCCAGTAAGACAGGTGTCCTCATCATTAAAAAAAAGAAACATCACAATTGTCAGCCCAGTTGTTGGTGGCTTCACAGAGGTTACAGATTTGATTGGCACAAATGTTAAATTTCCCTACTGGCCCTGAAGTATTGATGTGCTGTGCAGCATGGGGCCGACATTTTCTGCTCCGCTCCCCATGCCCCGTGTCTATTTATCTGCTATATATAGGCTGTTCAACATTGCGACAGTAGTGTATCCTCCACTGACAAATAACTACATGTTCTCTTTTCATAGATACATTCTTGCAACTTAAACTTACAAGGACATTTTTTTCCAGTTTATGTCCTCCAAGACAACCTTGTACTGTGCAAAGGCAGCTACCAGGACAACTGTGGCCAGTCTGCCAATAAATGCTTAAAGGAAATCTCCAGGTTCTTAAAAGTAAAGCTTATTAAAGAAAGTATGTGGGATATATAGGCCAAGTTGGTCTGTGGCTATCAGCAAATGCATAAATGCATGTATGTACATCATATACTGTATATATGTGTATATACATAATGTGTGTGTGTGTGTGTGTGTGTGTGTATGTGTGTGTGTGTATGTGTGTGTATATATATATGTGTGTATATATATATATGTATGTGTATATATATATATATATGTATATATATATAGTGTGTGTGTGTGTGTGTATATATATATATGTATATATATATATATGTATATATATATATATGTATATATATATATATATAGGTGTGTGTGTGTGTATATAGATCTATACTCGTAAGCGTCAATGGACATGTGAATATGATGTGTCCACCCTGAAACTTTTTCTTCTTTTACCTAAATACATGTGTTTAGGGCTACAAATAAATATTTTAACAAGCCCTAAGTGCAAAACTGATTTTAACTCAAATTGCATTACATTAATTTAATAAAATAAAATACTTTTTTTTATTTTTGGCTAATATCAACTGGTGTTTTTCACATTTTTTTTATGACTACAAAGATTTACTAGAATACACTTTAAAATGCGTTGACATTTCTATAATATTTATTTATTTAGATTGGCAGATTTTTTTATTATTAATTATTAATTTCACACATTGGACACCTCTATGAGTCTGGTATATTAGCCCCAGTTAAAGTGGAATTTCAGCCCCCTGGCTGCATAGTTGACCTGACTGGCGCTCCTGGCATTCTACAGCTCTTGTTCCATCTCTACACCCAGCTATCGCATTTGTTTACTTATTATTTTACTTGCTTATATAGCGCAATTAATTCTGCATGCGCTCTATAGACATCATCACACGACCACTCAATCCTGAGGAGAAAGTGGTGTTAGTTCTTTTTATACTGTACTAGAAATAGGCCCAATGCTATCGCATCTGGAGTGAGGTGAAATGAATATCTGTCTGTGCTTAGTGGGGGTGACAGGAGCAGTGGACATTTGTCACACTGTTTGCGCTTTCCAACAGTTTTATCTGTTGTATGGCATCGTTCCACATTTACGTGTATTATATGTGTTGCGTTATTTGACGTCTTTCACCCCTGTGCACTGCCTCTCCCTTGTTGTGTGCTGTATATCGGTATCTGGTGTTGTGTTTCTTGAGCTGTGCTGTGTATACGTGTGGTCTGTGTATATGTGTGTGTATATGGCTATACACTGTGTGCACGTGTCGTCTGCGTGTATATGGCTATAAACTGTGTGTACGTGTCATCTGTGTGTATATGGCTGTACGCTGTGTGTACGTATCATTTGTGTATATGTGTGTGTATTCTCTCTCTGTCTCCCCCCTTCCATCCCCCCGGAAAAAACATGGGTCTTTTAAATAAAAAGACTTTCTATATCCACCTGTATCCAGCGCTGTTTTCTTCGGCTCTGCTGTCTCCTGCTCCTGACCCCTGCTCATTATACTCACTGAATATTCTCTCCACTGAAAAGAGCTGGAAGTCGGAGCAGCGCTGAGGACGTCAGTGCTGGGGACCGCATCGCTAGGGACAGGTGAGTATCCAGGTGTGTGTGTGAAGACATGTGTGTGTGTCTGTGTTCAGTGTATACATGCATTGCGTGTGTGGGAAGAGCAGTAATGTCACCGCTACTTGCGCACGCGCAGTTCGTGCCCGGAAGCTTCGGTGAAGTGGATGTCACTTGCACAGGCACAGTTCAAACTGTGCCTGCGCAACTGACAGTGCCGCGGTGCATGCCAGAATAGGGTTACAGACACCAACTGTCAATTATGTATGTAGATACACAGCATTTGTTTAATATTGTGTATACAGCAAATTAGGAAGACAGATATTATAATAAACCCTCTCTGCATTCTCTATTGGGAGTCCTGACAGCTGGTCTCCCATTCCTGCAGCTGCGCAATCTCATTCAGCTTCAATACTATCATTATTATATTAGAATGTCATTGCAAAGTACAATGCGACACTTATATGTTTATAGTCTACGGACAGTCCAGAAGTAGTTAAAAGGTAACCATAGATTCACTGGAGCGGAGCAGAGAGCAGGAAAAACTAAAGTTAGAGCTCCTCTTTCCTCCTCCCCAATTCACCAACGCCCATTTATGTAGACTCTCATCAGCAACATCTGCCGTCTCCTATCTCAGTAATGGGAAAGCCTTCACTGAATACAGATTTCACCCATGAGTTGAGAATTTTGATAATGACTGATCAATTCTGGCAAAGAAAGAAGCAGATTTGTTTGATAAGATATATTACAATGTCGCTTATTTTCATGTGTACTATTGATTTATGAAAGAAAAATTACAACATCTGTTACTCTTTAAAGGCTACAATTTTCTCACAATACAAATTCAATAGTTTATACCTAAAGTATGGGCTACAAACCCCCTCAAATATCTGAAATCCACATCACAACCACTAGGTGGCCACACATTGTATCCAGACACAATTATTTATTTTACTCACTTGTATAGCGCTATTAATTCCACAGCATTTTACAGATGTCATCATCACTGTCCCCATTGGGGCTCACACGCTACATTCCCTATCAAGTATGTCTTTGGAGTATGGGATGAAACCAGTATATCCAGAGGAAACTCACATACACACGGGGAGAACATACAAACTCCTTACAGATGTCTCTTGGTGGGATTTGAACCCAGAATCAACAGTGCTAACTACTGAGCCACCTTGCTGCCCAACACACATAGCATAAACATCTCGCATCAGAATATCACAAAATGATATAGACTCTATAAATTTATAAGTAGCCTAAAGATAACATGGTCAAAAATGGCATCTTGTGCAGACTATTTATTATTTGTTTTCTATTACATAGTTACATGTTACAAAGGTTGAAAAAAAGACTTGTGTCCATTAAATTCAACCTTTCTTCACCATTATACAGTCTTTGTCACTAAATT